>NW_018743562.1:0-60928 GCF_001683475.1 Chenopodium quinoa | reverse complement strand
AAGCTAATTGAATCAAATGAAAGTCAAACACATTCAAACAAAGATTTGAATCAAATGAAAGTCAAATACATTCTACAAAGCTAATTGAATCAAATGAAAGTCAAACACATTCAAAAAAGCTATTTGAATCAATGAAAGTCAAATACATTCTACAAAGCTAATTGAATCAAATGAAAGTCAAACACATTCAAACAAAGCTATTTGAATCAAAGGAGAGCCAAATAAATTCAAACAAAGCTATCGAAATCAAATAACAGTAAAATACATTCTACAAAGCTAATTGAATCAAATAAAAGTCAAACACATTCAAACAAAGCCTTTTAATCAAATGAAAGTCAAACACATTCAAAAAAAAGCTTTTTAATTTAAATGAAAGTCAAACACATTCAAACAAAGCTATATAAATCAAATGAAAGTGAAATGCATTCTACAAAGAAAATTGATCTAAATGAAATTCAAACACATTCAAACAAAGCTATTTGAATCAAATGACAGTCAAACACATTTTACAAAGCTAATTGAATCAATGAAAGTCAACACATTCAAACAAAGCTATTTGAATCAAATGAAAGTCAAATACATTCTACAAAGCTAATTGAATCAAATGAAGTCAAACACATTCAAATAAAGCTAATTGAATCAAATGAAAGTCAAACACATTCAAACAAAGCTATTTTATTAAATTAATGTCAAATACATTCTACAAAGCTAATTGAATCAAATGAAAGTCAAACACATTCAAACAAAGCTATTTGAGAAAATGAAAGTCAAATACATTCGACAAAGCAAATTGAATCAAATGAAAGTCAAACACAGTCAAACAAAGTTATTTGATTCAAATGAAAGTCAAATACATTATACAAAGCTAATTGATCAAATGAAAGTCAAACACATTCAAACAAAGCTATTTGAAGAAAATGAAAGTCAATACATTCGACAAAGCAAATTGAATCAAATGAAAGTCAAACACAGTCAAACAAAGTTATTTGATTCAAATGAAAGTCAAATACATTCTACAAAGCTAATTGAATCAAATGAAAGTCAAACACATTTAAACAAAGCTATTTTAATTAAATGAATGTCAAATACATTCTACAAAGCTAATTGAATCAAATAAAAGTCAAACACATTCAAACAAAGCTATTTGAAGAAAATGAAAGTCAAATACATTCTACAAAGCAAATTGAATCAAATGAAAGTCAAACACGGACAAACAAAGTTATTTGATTCAAATGAAAGTCAAATACATTCTACAAAGCTAATTGAATCAAATGAAAGTCAAACACATTCAAACAAAGCTGTTTGAATCAAATGAGAGTCAAATAAATTCAAACAAAGCTAATTAAATAAAATAAAAGTAAAATACATTCTACAAAGCTAATTGAATAAAATGAAAGTCAAATACATTCTACAAAGCTAATTGAATTAAATTAAAGTCAAACACATTCAAAATAAGCTAATTGAATTTAATGAAAGTTAAACACATTCAAACAAAGCTTTCGAATCAAGTGAAAGTCAAATACATTCTACAAAGCTAATTGAATCAAATGAAAGTCAAACACATTCAAACAAAGCTAATTGAATCAAATGAAAGTCAAGCACATTCTACTAAGCTAATTGAATCAAAAGAAAGTCAAATACATTCAAACAAAGCTATTTGAATCAAATGACAGTCAAATACGTTCTACAAATCTAATTGTATCAAATGAAAGTCAAACACATTCAAACAAAGCTAATTGAATCAAATGAAAGTCAAATATATTTAATGAAGCTAATTGAATCAAATGAAAGTCAAACACATTCAAACAAAGTTATTTAAATCAAATGGAAGTGAAATGCATTCTACAAAGCTAATTGAATCAAATGAAAGTTAAACACATTCAAACAACGCTATGTGAATCAAACGAAAGTCAAATACATTCTACGAAGCTAATTGAATCAATGAAAGTCAAACACATTCATACAAAACTAATTGAATCAAATGAAAGTCAAACACATTCAAACAATGCCTTTTAAGTCAAATGAAAGTCAAACACATTCAAAAAAAGCTTTATAATTTAAATGAAAGTCAAACACATTCAACAAAGGTATATAAATCAAATGAAAGTGAAATGCATTCTACAAAGAAAATTGAATCAAAAGAAAGTCAAACACATTCAAACAAAGCTATTTGAATCAAATTAAAGTCAAATACATTCTACAAATCAAATTGAATCAAATGAAAGTCAAACACATTCAAACAAAGCTATTTGAATCAAATGAAAGTCAAATAGATTCTACGAAGCTAATTGAATCAATGAAAGTCAAACACATTCAACAAAGCTAGGTGAATCAAATGAAAGTCAAACACATTCAAACAATGCCTTTTAAATCAAATGAAAGTCAAACACCTTCAAACAAATCTTTCGAATCAAATGAAAGTCAAATACATTCAAACAAAGCTATTTGAATCAAATGAGAGTCAAATACATTCAAACAAAGCTAATTAAATCAAATTAAAGTAAAATACAATCTACAAAGCTAATTGAATCAAATGAAAGTCAAACACATTCAAACAAAGCTAATTGAATCAAATGAGAGTCAAATGCATTCACACAAAGCTAATTAAATCAAATTAAAGTAAAAATACATTCTACAAAGCTAATTGAATCAAATGAAAGTCAAACACATTCAAACAAGAGCTAATTGAATCAAATGAGAGTCAAATGCATTCACGCAAAGCTAATTAAATCAAATTAAAGTAAAATACATTCTACAAAGCTCATTGAATCAAATTAAAAGTCAAACACATTTAAACAAAGCTAATTGAATCAAATGAGAGTCAAATGCATTCACACAAAGCTAATTAAATCAAATAAAAGTAAAATACATTCTACAAAGCTAATTGAATCAAATTAAAAGTCAAACACATTTAAACAAAGCCTTTTAAATCAAATGAAAAGTCAAACACATTCAAAAAAAGCTTTTTAATTTAAATTAAAATCAAAACACATTCAAACAAAGCTATATAAATAAAAATGAAAGTTAAATGCATTCTACAAAGCAAATTAAATCAAATCAAAGTCAAACACATTCAAACAAAAGCTATTTGAATAACTGAAAGTAAAATACATTCTAAAAAGCTAATTGGATCAAATGAAAGTCAAACACATTCAAACAAGCTATTTAAATCAAATGGAAGTCAAATACATTCTACAAAGCTGATTGAATTAAATGAAAGTCAATCACATTCCTACAAAGCTATTTGAATCAAATGAAAGTCAAATACGTTCTACAAAGCTAATTGTATCAAATGAAATTCAAACACATTCAAACAAAGTTATTTAACTCAATGGAAGTGAAATACATTCTACAAAGCAAATTAAATCAAATGAAAGTCAAACACATTCAAACAAAGCTATTTGAATCAAATGAAAGTAAAATACATTCTACAAATTTAATTGGATCAAATGAAAGTCAAAACACATTCAAACAAAGCTATTTAAATCAAATGAAAGTCAAATACATTCTACAAAGCTGATTGAATTAAATGAAAGTCAATCACATTCCTACAAAGCTATTTGAATCAACTGAAAGTCAAATACGTTCTACAAAGCTAATTGTATCAAATGAAAGACAAACACATTCAAACAAAGTTATTTAAATCAAATGGAAGTGAAATGCATTCTACAAAGCTAATTGAATCAAATGAAAGTTAAACACATTCAAACAACGCTTTTTGAATCAAATGAAAGTCAAAATACATTCTACTGAGCTAATTGAATCAAATGAAAGTCAAACACATTCAAACAAAGCTATTTGAATCAAAAGACAGTCAAATACATTTTAAAAAGCTAGTTGAATCAAATGAAAGTCAAACACATTGAAACAAAAGCTAATTGAATCAAATGAAAGTCAAACATATTCCAACAAAGCTATTTTAATCAAAGGAATGTCAAATACGTTCAACAAAGCTAATTGTATCAAATGAAAGTCAAACACATTCTAATAAAGCTATTTGAATCAAATGAAAGTCAAACGCTTTCAAACAAAGTTATTTAAATCAAATGAAAGTGAAATGCATTCACACAAAGCTAATTAAATCAAATAAAAGTAAAAATACATTCTACAAAGCTAATTGAATCAAATTAAAAGTCAAACACATTTAAACAAAGCCTTTTAAATCAAATGAAAGTCAAACACATTCAAAAAAAGCTTTTTTAATTTAAATTAAAATCAAACACATTCAAACAAAGCTATATAAATAAAATGAAAGTGAAATGCATTCTACAAAGAAAATTAAATCAAATGAAAGTCAAACATATTCAAACAAAGCTATTTGAATAAAATGAAAGTAAAATACATTCTACAAAGCTAATTGGATCAAATGAAAGTCAAACACATTCAAACAAAGCTATTTAAATCAAATGGAAGTCAAATACATTCTACAAAGCTGATTGAATTAAATGAAAGTCAATCACATTCCTACAAAGCTATTTGAATCAAATGAAAGTCAAATACGTTCTACAAAGCTAATTGTATCAAATGAAAGTCAAACACATTCAAACAAAGTTATTTAAATCAAATGGAAGTGAAATGCATTCTACAAAGCTAATTGAATCAAATGAAAGTTAAACACATTCAAACAACGCGTTTTGAATCAAATGAAAGTCAAATACATTCTACTAAGCTAATTGAATCAAATGAAAGTCAAACACATTCAAACTAAGCTATTTGAATCAAAAGACAGTCAAATACATTTTACAAAGCTAGTTGAATAAAATGAAAGTCAAATACATTCTACTAAGCTAATTGAATCAAATGAAAGTCAAACACATTCAAACAAAGCTATTTGAATCAAAAGACAGTCAAATACATTTTAAAAGCTAGTTGAATCAAATGAAAGTCAAACACATTGAAACAAAGCTAATTGAATCAAATGAAAGTCAAACATATTCCAACAAAGCTATTTTAATCAAAGGAATGTCAAATACGTTCAAACAAAGCTAATTGTATCAAATGAAAGTCAAACACATTCTAATAAAGCTATTTGAATCAAATGAAAGTCAAACGCATTCAAACAAAGTTATTTAAATCAAATGAAAGTGAAATGCATTCTACAAAGCTAATTGAATCAAATGAAAGTTAAACACATTCAAACAAAGCTATTTGAATCAAATGAGAGTCAAATACATTCAAACAAAGCTAATCAAATCAAATAAAAGTCAATACATTCTACAAAGCTAATTGAATCAAATGAAAGTCAAACACATTAAAACAAAGCTAATTGAATCAAATGAAAGTCAAATACATTAAACAAAGCTAATAGAATCAAATGAAAGTCAAACACATTCAAACAAAGCAAATTAAATCAAATGAAAGTCAAACACATTCAAACAAAGCTATTTTAATCAAATGAAAGTCGAATACATTCTACAAAGCTAATTGAATCAAATAAAAGTCAAACACATTCAAACAAAGCTATTTCAATCAAATGAAAGTCAAACACATTCAAACAAAGCTATATAAATCAAATGAAAGTGAAATGCAATCTACAAAGCAAATTGAATCAAATGAAATTCAATCACATTCAAACAAAGCTATTTGAATCAAATGAAAGTCAAATACATTCTACAAAGCTAATTGAATCAAATGAAACTCAAACACTTTCAAACAATGCTATTTGAATAAAAAAAAAGTCAAATACATTCTACAAAGCTATTTGAATCAAATGAAAGTCAAATACATTTTACAAATCTATTTGAACCAAATGAAAAGTCAAATACATTCAAACAAAGCAAATTAAATCAAATAAAAGTCAAATACATTCTACAAAGCTAATTGAATCAAATGAAAGTCAAACACATTTAAACAAAGCTATTGGAATCAAATAAAAGTCAAATACATTCTACAAAGCTAATTGGATCAAATGAAAGTCAAACACATTCAAACAAAGCTATTTAAATCTAATGGAAGTCAAATACATTTTACAAAGGTGATTGAATTAAATGAAAGTCAATCACATTCCTACAAAGCTATTTGAATCAAATGAAAGTCAAATACGTTCTACAAAGCTAATTGTATCAAATGAAAGTCAAAACACATTCAAACAAAGTTATTTAAATCAAATGGAAGTGAAATGCATTCTACAAAGCTAATTGAATCAAATGAAAGTTAAACACATTCAAACAACGCTTTTTGAATCAAAAGAAAGTCAAATACATTCTCCTAAGCTAATTGAATCAAATGAAAGTCAAACACATTCAAACAAAGCTATTTGAATCAAATGACAGTCAAATACATTTTACAAAGCTAGTTGAATCAAATGAAAGTCAAACACATTCAAACAAAGCTAATTGAATCAAATGAAAGTCAAACATATTCCAACAAAGCTATTTTAATCAAATGAATGTCAAATACGTTCAACAAAACTAATTGTATCAAATGAAAGTCAAACACATTCAAATAAAGCTATTTGAATCAAATGAAAGTCAAACGCATTCAAACAAAGTTATTTAAATCAAATGAAAGTGAAATGCATTCACACAAAGCTAATTAAATCAAATAAAAGTAAAATACATTCTACAAAGCTAATTGAATCAAATAAAAGTCAAACACATTCAAACAAAGCCTTTAAAATCTAATGAAAGTCAAACACATTCAAAAAAAAGCTTTTTAATTTAAATTAAAATCAAACACATTCAAACAAAGCTATATAAATAAAATGAAAGTGAAATGCATTCTACAAAGAAAATTAAATCAAATGAAAGTCAAACATATTCAAACAAAGCTATTTGAATCAAATGAAAGTAAAATACATTCTACAAAGCTAATTGGATCAAATGAAAGTCAAACACATTCAAACAAAGCTATTTAAATCAAATGGAAGTCAAATACATTCTACAAAGCTGATTGAATTAAATGAAAGTCAATCACATTCCTACAAAGCTATTTGAATCAAATGAAAGTCAAATACGTTCTACAAAGCTAATTGTATCAAATGAAAGTCAAACACATTCAAACAAAGTTATTTAAATCAAATGGAAGTGAAATGCATTCTACAAAGCTAATTGAATCAAATGAAAGTTAAACACATTCAAACAACGCTTTTTGAATCAAATGAAAGTCAAATACATTCTACTAAGCTAATTGAATGAAATGAAAGTCAAACACATTCAAACAAAGCTATTTGAATCAAAAGACAGTCAAATACATTTTAAAAAGCTAGTTGAATCAAATGAAAGTCAAACACATTGAAACAAAGCTAATTGAATCAAATGAAAGTCAAACATATTCCAACAAAGCTATTTTAATCAAAGGAATGTCAAATACGTTCAACAAAGCTAATTGTATCAAATGAAAGTCAAACACATTCTAATAAAGCTATTTGAATCAAATGAAAGTCAAACGCATTCAAACAAAGTTATTTAAATCAAATGAAAGTGAAATGCATTCTACAAAGCTAATTGAATCAAATGAAAGTTAAACACATTCAAACAAAGCTATTTGAATCAAATGAGAGTCAAATACATTCAAACAAAGCTAATTAAATCAAATAAAAGTCAAATACATTCTACAAAGCTAATTGAATCAAATGAAAGTCAAACACATTAAAACAAAGCTAATTGAATCAAATGAAAGTCAAATACATTAAACAAAGCTAATAGAATCAAATGAAAGTCAAACACATTCAAACAAAGCAAATTAAATCAAATGAAAGTCAAACACATTCAAACAAAGCTACTTTAATCAAATGAAAGTCGAATACATTCTACAAAGCTAATTGAATCAAATAAAAGTCAAACACATTCAAACAAAGCTATTTGAATCAAATGAGAGTCAAACACGTTCAAACATAGCTAATTAAATCAAATTAGATTCAAATACATTCTACAAATCTAATTGAATCAAATAAAAGTCAAACACATTCATACAAAGCCTTTTAAATTAAATGAAAGTCAAACACATTCAAAAAAAGCTTTTTAATTTAAATTAAAATCAAACACATTCAAACAAAGCTATATAAATAAAATGAAAGTGAAATGCATTCTACAAAGAAAATTAAATCAAATGAAAGTCAAACATATTCAAACAAAGCTATTTGAATAAAATGAAAGTAAAATACATTCTACAAAGCTAATTGGATCAAATGAAAGTCAAACACATTCAAACAAAGCTATTTAAATCAAATGGAAGTCAAATACATTCTACAAAGCTGATTGAATTAAATGAAAGTCAATCACATTCCTACAAAGCTATTTGAATCAAATGAAAGTCAAATACGTTCTACAAAGCTAATTGTATCAAATGAAAGTCAAACACATTCAAACAAAGTTATTTAAATCAAATGGAAGTGAAATGCATTCTACAAAGCTAATTGAATCAAATGAAAGTTAAACACATTCAAACAACGCGTTTTGAATCAAATGAAAGTCAAATACATTCTACTAAGCTAATTGAATCAAATGAAAGTCAAACACATTCAAACTAAGCTATTTGAATCAAAAGACAGTCAAATACATTTTACAAAGCTAGTTGAATAAAATGAAAGTCAAATACATTCTACTAAGCTAATTGAATCAAATGAAAGTCAAACACATTCAAACAAAGCTATTTGAATCAAAAGACAGTCAAATACATTTTAAAAAGCTAGTTGAATCAAATGAAAGTCAAACACACTGAAACAAAGCTAATTGAATCAAATGAAAGTCAAACATATTCCAACAAAGCTATTTTAATCAAAGGAATGTCAAATACGTTCAACAAAGCTAATTGTATCAAATGAAAGTCAAACACATTCTAATAAAGCTATTTGAATCAAATGAAAGTCAAACGCATTCAAACAAAGTTATTTAAATCAAATGAAAGTGAAATGCATTCTACAAAGCTAATTGAATCAAATGAAAGTTAAACACATTCAAACAAAGCTATTTGAATCAAATGAGAGTCAAATACATTCAAACAAAGCTAATCAAATCAAATAAAAGTCAAATACATTCTACAAAGCTAATTGAATCAAATGAAAGTCAAACACATTAAAACAAAGCTAATTGAATCAAATGAAAGTCAAATACATTAAACAAAGCTAATAGAATCAAATGAAAGTCAAACACATTCAAACAAAGCAAATTAAATCAAATGAAAGTCAAACACATTCAAACAAAGCTATTTTAATCAAATGAAAGTCGAATACATTCTACAAAGCTAATTGAATCAAATAAAAGTCAAACACATTCAAACAAAGCTATTTCAATCAAATGAAAGTCAAACACATTCAAACAAAGCTATATAAATCAAATGAAAGTGAAATGCAATCTACAAAGCAAATTGAATCAAATGAAATTCAATCACATTCAAACAAAGCTATTTGAATCAAATGAAAGTCAAATACATTCTACAAAGCTAATTGAATCAAATGAAACTCAAACACTTTCAAACAATGCTATTTGAATAAAAAAAAAGTCAAATACATTCTACAAAGCTATTTGAATCAAATGAAAGTCAAATACATTTTACAAATCTATTTGAACCAAATGAAAGTCAAATACATTCAAACAAAGCAAATTAAATCAAATAAAAGTCAAATACATTCTACAAAGCTAATTGAATCAAATGAAAGTCAAACACATTTAAACAAAGCTATTGGAATCAAATAAAAGTCAAATACATTCTACAAAGCTAATTGGATCAAATGAAAGTCAAACACATTCAAACAAAGCTATTTAAATCTAATGGAAGTCAAATACATTTTACAAAGGTGATTGAATTAAATGAAAGTCAATCACATTCCTACAAAGCTATTTGAATCAAATGAAAGTCAAATACGTTCTACAAAGCTAATTGTATCAAATGAAAGTCAAACACATTCAAACAAAGTTATTTAACTCAAATGGAAGTGAAATACATTCTACAAAGCAAATAAAATCAAATGAAAGTCAAACACATTCAAACAAAGCTATTTGAATCAAATGAAAGTAAAATACATTCTACAAATTTAATTGGATCAAATGAAAGTCAAACACATTCAAACAAAGCTATTTAAATCAAATGGAAGTCAAATACATTCTACAAAGCTATTGAATTAAATGAAAGTCAATCACATTCCTACAAAGCTATTTGAATCAAATGAAAGTCAAATACGTTCTACAAAGCTAATTGTATCAAATGAAAGTCAAACACATTCAAACAAAGTTATTTAAATCAAATGGAAGTGAAATGCATTCTACAAAGCTAATTGAATCAAATGAAAGTTAAACACATTCAAACAACGCTATTTGAATCAAAAGAAAGTCAAATACATTCTCCTAAGCTAATTGAATCAAATGAAAGTCAAACACATTCAAACAAAGCTATTTGAATCAAATGACAGTCAAATACATTTTACAAAGCTAGTTGAATCAAATGAAAGTCAAACACATTCAAACAAAGCTAATTGAATCAAATGAAAGTCAAACATATTCCAACAAAGCTATTTTAATCAAATGAATGTCAAATACGTTCAACAAAACTAATTGTATCAAATGAAAGTCAAACACATTCAAATAAAGCTATTTGAATCAAATGAAAGTCAAACGCATTCAAACAAAGTTATTTAAATCAAATGAAAGTGAAATGCATTCACACAAAGCTAATTAAATCAAATAAAAGTAAAATACATTCTACAAAGCTAATTGAATCAAATAAAAGTCAAACACATTCAAACAAAGCCTTTAAAATCTAATGAAAGTCAAACACATTCAAAAAAAGCTTTTTAATTTAAATTAAAATCAAACACATTCAAACAAAGCTATATAAATAAAATGAAAGTGAAATGCATTCTACAAAGAAAATTAAATCAAATGAAAGTCAAACATATTCAAACAAAGCTATTTGAATCAAATGAAAGTAAAATACATTCTACAAAGCTAATTGGATCAAATGAAAGTCAAACACATTCAAACAAAGCTATTTAAATCAAATGGAAGTCAAATACATTCTACAAAGCTGATTGAATTAAATGAAAGTCAATCACATTCCTACAAAGCTATTTGAATCAAATGAAAGTCAAATACGTTCTACAAAGCTAATTGTATCAAATGAAAGTCAAACACATTCAAACAAAGTTATTTAAATCAAATGGAAGTGAAATGCATTCTACAAAGCTAATTGAATCAAATGAAAGTTAAACACATTCAAACAACGCTTTTTGAATCAAATGAAAGTCAAATACATTCTACTAAGCTAATTGAATCAAATGAAAGTCAAACACATTCAAACAAAGCTATTTGAATCAAAAGACAGTCAAATACCTTTTAAAAAGCTAGTTGAATCAAATGAAAGTCAAACACATTGAAACAAAGCTAATTGAATCAAATGAAAGTCAAACATATTCCAACAAAGCTATTTTAATCAAAGGAATGTCAAATACGTTCAACAAAGCTAATTGTATCAAATGAAAGTCAAACACATTCTAATAAAGCTATTTGAATCAAATGAAAGTCAAACGCATTCAAACAAAGTTATTTAAATCAAATGAAAGTGAAATGCATTCTACAAAGCTAATTGAATCAAATGAAAGTTAAACACATTCAAACAAAGCTATTTGAATCAAATGAGAGTCAAATACATTCAAACAAAGCTAATTAAATCAAATAAAAGTCAAATACATTCTACAAAGCTAATTGAATCAAATGAAAGTCAAACACATTAAAACAAAGCTAATTGAATCAAATGAAAGTCAAATACATTAAACAAAGCTAATAGAATCAAATGAAAGTCAAACACATTCAAACAAAGCAAATTAAATCAAATGAAAGTCAAACACATTCAAACAAAGCTACTTTAATCAAATGAAAGTCGAATACATTCTACAAAGCTAATTGAATCAAATAAAAGTCAAACACATTCAAACAAAGCTATTTGAATCAAATGAGAGTCAAACACGTTCAAACATAGCTAATTAAATCAAATTAGATTCAAATACATTCTACAAAGCTAATTGAATCAAATAAAAGTCAAACACATTCATACAAAGCCTTTTAAATTAAATGAAAGTCAAACACATTCAAAAAAAAGCTTTTTAATTTAAATGAAAGTCAAACACATTCAAACAAAGCTATATAAATCAAATGAAAGTGAAATGCAATCTACAAAGCAAATTGAATCAAATGAAATTCAATCACAATCAAACAAAGCTATTTGAATCAAATGAAAGTCAAATACATTCTACAAAGCTAATTGAATCAAATGAAACTCAAACACTTTCAAACAATGCTATTTGAATAAAAAAAAAAGTCAAATACATTTTACAAAGCTATTTGAATCAAATGAAAGTCAAATACATTTTACAAATCTATTTGAACCAAATGAAAGTCAAATACATTCAAACAAAGCAAATTAAATCAAATAAAAGTCAAATACATTCTACAAAGCTAATTGAATCAAATGAAATTCAAACACATTTAAACAAAGCTATTGGAATCAAATAAAAGTCAAATACATTCTACAAAGCTAATTGGATCAAATGAAAGTCAAACACATTCAAACAAAGCTATTTAAATCAAATGGAAGTCAAATACATTTTACAAAGCTGATTGAATTAAATGAAAGTCAATCACATTCCTACAAAGCTATTTGAATCAAATGAAAGTCAAATAGGTTCTACAAAGCTAATTGTATCAAATGAAAGTCAAACACATTCAAACAAAGTTATTTAACTCAAATGGAAGTGAAATACATTCTACAAAGCAAATTAAATCAAATGAAAGTCAAACACATTCTAACAAAGCTATTTGAATCAAATGAAAGTAAAATACATTCTACAAATTTAATTGGATCAAATGAAAGTCAAACACATTCAAACAAAGCTATTTAAATCAAATGGAAGTCAAATACATTCTACAAAGCTATTGAATTAAATGAAAGTCAATCACATTCCTACAAAGCTATTTGAATCAAATGAAAGTCAAATACGTTCTACAAAGCTAATTGTATCCAATGAAAGTCAAACACATTCAAACAAAGTTATTTAAATCAAATGGAAGTGAAATGCATTCTACAAAGCTAATTGAATCAAATGAAAGTTAAACACATTCAAACAACGCTATTTAAATCAAACGAAAGTCAAATACATTCTACGAAGCTAATTGAATCAATGAAAGTCCAACACATTCAAACAAAACTAATTGAATCAAATGAAAGTCAAACACATTCAAACAATGCCTTTTAAATCAAATGAAAGTTAAACACATTAAAAAAAAAGCTTTTTAATTTAAATGAAAGTCAAAACACATTCAAACAAAGGTATATAAATCAAATGAAAGTGAAATGCATTCTACAAAGCAAATTGAATCAAAAGAAAGTCAAACACATTCAAACAAAGCTATTTGAATCAAATGAAAGTCAAATACATTCTACAAAGCAAATTGAATCAAATGAAAGTCAAACACATTCAAACAAAGCTATTTGAATCAAATGACAGTCAAATACATTTTACAAAGCTAGTTGAATCAAATGAAAGTCAAACACATTCAAACAAAGCTAATTAAATCAAATGAAAGTCAAACATATTCCAACAAAGCTATTTTAATCAAATGAATGTCAAATACGTTCAACAAAGCTAATTGTATCAAATGAAAATAAAACACATTCAAATAAAGCTATTTGAATCAAATGAAATTCAAACGCATTCAAACAAAGTTCTTTAAATAAAATGAAAGTGAAATGCATTCACACAAAGCTAATTAAATCAAATAAAAGTAAAATACATTCTACAAAGCTAATTGAATCAAATTAAAAGTCAAACACATTTAAACAAAGCCTTTTAAATCAAATGAAAGTCAAACACATTCAAAAAAAAGCTTTTTAATTTAAATTAAAATCAAACACATTCAAACGAAGCTATATAATTAAAATGAAAGTGAAATGCAATTTACAAAGAAAATTAAATCAAATGAAAGTCAAACACATTCAAACAAAGCTATTTGAATCAAATGAAAGTAAAATACATTCTACAAAGCTAATTGGATCAAATGAAAGTCAAACACATTCAAACAAAGCTACTTAAATCAAATGGAAGTCAAATACATTCTACAAAGCTGATTGAATTAAATGAAAGTCAATCACATTCCTACAAAGCTATTTGAATCAAATGAAAGTCAAATACGTTCTACAAAGCTAATTGTATCAAATGAAAGTCAAACACATTCAAACAAATTTATTTAAATCAAATTGAAGTGAAATGCATTCGACAAAGCTAATTAAATCAAATGAAAGTTAAACACATTCAAACAACGCTTTTTGAATCAAATGAAAGTCAAATACATTCTACGAAGCTAATTGAATCAATGAAAGTCAAACACATTCAAACAAAACTAATTGAATCAAATGAAAGTCAAACACATTCAAACAATGCCTTTTAAATCAAATGAAAGTCAAACACATTCAAAAAAAAAGCTTTTTAATTTAAATGAAAGTCAAACACATTCAAACAAAGGTATATAAATCTAATGAAAGTGAAATGCATTCTACAAAGCAAATTGAATCAAAAGAAAGTCAAACACATTCAAACAAAGCTATTTGAATCAAATGAAAGTCCAATACATTCTACAAAGCAAATTGAATCAAATGAAAGTCAAACACATTCAAACAAAGCTATTTGAATCAAATGACAGTCAAATACATTTTACAAAGCTAGTTGAATCAAATGAAAGTCAACACATTCAAACAAATCTAATTGAATCAAATGAAAGTCAAACATATTCTAACAAAGTTATTTTAATCAAATGAATGTCAAATACGTTCAACAAAGCTAATTGTATCAAATGAAAGTCAAACACATTCAAATAAAGCTATTTGAATCAAATGAAAGTCAAACGCATTCAAACAAAGTTATTTAAATCAAATGAAAGTGAAATGCATTCACACAAAGCTAATTAAATCAAATAAAAGTAAAATACATTCTACAAAGCTAATTGAATCAAATTAAAAGTCAAACACATTTAAACAAAGCCTTTTATATCAAATGAAAGTCAAACACATTCAAAAAAAGCTTTTTAATTTAAATTAAAATCAAACACATTCAAACAAAGCTATATAAATAAAATGAAAGTGAAATGCATTCTACAAAGCAAATTAAATCAAATGAAAGTCAAACACATTCAAACAAAGCTATTTGAATCAAATGAAAGTAAAATACATTCTACAAAGCTAATTGGATCAAATGAAAGTCAAACACATTCAAACAAAGCTATTTAAATCAAATGGAAGTCAAATACTTTTACAAAGCTGATTGAATTAATTGAAAGTCAATCACATTCCTACAAAGCTATTTGAATCAAATGAAAGTCAAATACGTTCTACAAAGCTAATTGTATCAAATGAAAGTCAAACACATTCAAACAAAGTTATTTAACTCAAATGGAAGTGAAATGCATTCTACAAAGCTAATTGAATCAAATGAAAGTTAAACACATTCAAACAACGCTATTTGAATCAAATGAAAGTCAAATACATTCTACTAAGCTAATTGAATCAAATGAAAGTGAAACACATTCAAACAAAGCTATTTGAATTAAATGACAGTCAAATACATTTTACAAAGCTAGTTGAATCAAATGAAAGTCAAACACATTCAAACAAAGCTAATTGATTCAAATGAAAGTTAAACGCATTCAAACAAAGTTACTTAAATCAAATGAAAGTCAAATGCATTCACACAAAGCTAATTATTTCAAATAAAAGTAAAATACATTCTACAAAGCTAATTGAATCAAATTAAAAGTCAAACACATTTAAACAAAGCCTTTTAAATCAAATGAAAGTCAAACACATTCAAAAAAAGCTTTTTAATTTAAATTAAAATCAAACACATTCAAACAAAGCTATATAAATCAAATGAAAGTGAAATACATTCTACAAAGCAAATTAAATCCAATGAAAAGTCAAACACATTCAAACAAAGCTAGTTGAATCAAATGAAAGTAAAATACGTTCTACAAAGCTAATTGGATCAAATGAAAGTCAAACACATTCAAACAAAGCTATTTAAATCAAATGGAAGTCAAATATATTCTACAAAGCTGATTGAATTAAATGAAAGTCAATCACATTCCTACAAAGCTATTTGAATCAAATGAAAGTCAAATACGTTCTACAAAGCTAATTGTATCAAATGAAAGTCAAACACATTCAAACAAAGTTATTTAAATGAAATGGAAGTGAAATGCATTCTACAAAGCTAATTAAATCAAATGAAAGTTAAACACATTCAAACAACGCTATTTGAATCAAACGAAAGTCAAATACATTCTACGAAGCTAATTGAATCAAATGAATGTCAAATACGTTCAACAAAGCTAATTGTATCAAATGAAAGTCAAACACATTCAAATAAAGCTATTTGAATCAAATGAAAGTCAAACGCATTCAAGCAAAGTTGTTTAAATCAAATGAAAGTGAAATGCATTCACACAAAGCTAATTAAATCAAATAAAAGTAAAATACATTCTACAAAGCTAATTGAATCAAATTAAAAGTCAAACACATTTAAACAAAGCCTTTTAAATCAAATGAAAGTCAAACACATTCAAAAAAAGCTTTTTAATTTAAATTAAAATCAAACACATTCAAACAAAGCTATATAAATAAAATGAAAGTGAAATGCATTCTACAAAGCAAATTAAATCAAATGAAAGTTAAACACATTCAAACAAAGCTATTTGAATTAAATGAAAGTAAAATACATTCTACAAAGCTAATTGGATCAAATGAAAGCCAAACACATTCAAACAAAGCTATTTAAATCAAATGGAAGTCAAATACATTTTACAAAGCTGATTGAATTAAATGAAAGTCAATCACATTCCTACAAAGCTATTTGAATCAAATGAAAGTCAAATACGTTCTACAAAGCTAATTGTATCAAATGAAAGTCAAACACATTCAAACAAATTTATTTAACTCAAATGGAAGTGAAATGCATTCTACAAAGCTAATTGAATCAAATGAAAGTTAAACACATTCAAACAACGCTATTTGAATCAAATGAAAGTCAAATACATTCTACTAAGCTAATTAAATCAAATGAAAGTGAAACACATTCAAACAAAGCTATTTGAATCAAATGACAGTCAAATACATTTTACAAAGCTAGTTGAATCAAATGAAAGTCAAACACATTCAAACAAAGCTAATTGAATCAAATGAAAGTCAAACGCATTCAAACAAAGTTACTTAAATCAAATGAAAGTCAAATGCATACACACAAAGCTAATTATTTCAAATAAAAGTAAAATACATTCTACAAAGCTAATTGAATCAAATTAAAAGTCAAACACATTTAAACAAAGCCTTTTAAATCAAATGAAAGTCAAACACATTAAAAAAAAGCTTTTTAATTTAAATTAAAATCAAACACATTCAAACAAAGCTATATAAATAAAATGAAAGTGAAATGCATTCTACAAAGCAAATTAAATCAAATGAAAGTCAAACACATTCAAACAAAGCTATTTGAATTAAATGAAAGTAAAATACATTCTACAAAGCTAATTGGATCAAATGAAAGCCAAACACATTCAAACAAAGCTATTTAAATCAAATGGAAGTCAAATACATTTTACAAAGCTGATTGAATTAAATGAAAGTCAATCACATTTCTACAAAGCTATTTGAATCAAATGAAAGTCAAATACGTTCTACAAAGCTAGTTGTATCAAATGAAAGTCAAACACATTCAAACAAAGTTATTTAACTCAAATGGAAGTGAAATGCATTCTACAAAGCTAATTGAATCAAATGAAAGTTAAACACATTCAAACAACGCTATTTGAATCAAATGAAAGTCAAATACATTCTACTAAGCTAATTAAATCAAATGAAAGTGAAACACATTCAAACAAAGCTATTTGAATCAAATGACAGTCAAATACATTTTACAAAGCTAGTTGAATCAAATGAAAGTCAAACACATTCAAACAAAGCTAATTGAATCAAATGAAAGTCAAACGCATTCAAACAAAGTTACTTAAATCAAATGAAAGTCAAATGCATACACACAAAGCTAATTATTTCAAATAAAAGTAAAATACATTCTACAAAGCTAATTGAATCAAATTAAAAGTCAAACACATTTAAACAAAGCCTTTTAAATCAAATGAAAGTCAAACACATTCAAAAAAAGCTTTTTAATTTAAATTAAAATCAAACACATTCAAACAAAGCTATATAAATCAAATGAAAGTGAAATACATTCTACAAAGCAAATTAAATCCAATGAAAGTCAAACACATTCAAACAAAGCTAGTTGAATCAAATGAAAGTAAAATACGTTCTACAAAGCTAATTGGATCAAATGAAAGTCAAACACATTCAAACAAAGCTATTTAAATCAAATGGAAGTCAAATATATTCTACAAAGCTGATTGAATTAAATGAAAGTCAATCACATTCCTACAAAGCTATTTGAATCAAATGAAAGTCAAATACGTTCTACAAAGCTAATTGTATCAAATGAAAGTCAAACACATTCAAACAAAGTTATTTAAATGAAATGGAAGTGAAATGCATTCTACAAAGCTAATTAAATCAAATGAAAGTTAAACACATTCAAACAACGCTATTTGAATCAAACGAAAGTCAAATACATTCTACGAAGCTAATTGAATCAAATGAATGTCAAATACGTTCAACAAAGCTAATTGTATCAAATGAAAGTCAAACACATTCAAATAAAGCTATTTGAATCAAATGAAAGTCAAACGCATTCAAGCAAAGTTGTTTAAATCAAATGAAAGTGAAATGCATTCACACAAAGCTAATTAAATCAAATAAAAGTAAAATACATTCTACAAAGCTAATTGAATCAAATTAAAAGTCAAACACATTTAAACAAAGCCTTTTAAATCAAATGAAAGTCAAACACATTCAAAAAAAGCTTTTTAATTTAAATTAAAATCAAACACATTCAAACAAAGCTATATAAATAAAATGAAAGTGAAATGCATTCTACAAAGCAAATTAAATCAAATGAAAGTCAAACACATTCAAACAAAGCTATTTGAATTAAATGAAAGTAAAATACATTCTACAAAGCTAATTGGATCAAATGAAAGCCAAACACATTCAAACAAAGCTATTTAAATCAAATGGAAGTCAAATACATTCTACAAAGCTGATTGAATTAAATGAAAGTCAATCACATTCCTACAAAGCTATTTGAATCAAATGAAAGTCAAATACGTTCTACAAAGCTAATTGTATCAAATGAAAGTCAAACACATTCAAACAAATTTATTTAACTCAAATGGAAGTGAAATGCATTCTACAAAGCTAATTGAATCAAATGAAAGTTAAACACATTCAAACAACGCTATTTGAATCAAATGAAAGTCAAATACATTCTACTAAGCTAATTAAATCAAATGAAAGTGAAACACATTCAAACAAAGCTATTTGAATCAAATGACAGTCAAATACATTTTACAAAGCTAGTTGAATCAAATGAAAGTCAAACACATTCAAACAAAGCTAATTGAATCAAATGAAAGTCAAACGCATTCAAACAAAGTTACTTAAATCAAATGAAAGTCAAATGCATACACACAAAGCTAATTATTTCAAATAAAAGTAAAATACATTCTACAAAGCTAATTGAATCAAATTAAAAGTCAAACACATTTAAACAAAGCCTTTTAAATCAAATGAAAGTCAAACACATTCAAAAAAAGCTTTTTAATTTAAATTAAAATCAAACACATTCAAACAAAGCTATATAAATCAAATGAAAGTGAAATACATTCTACAAAGCAAATTAAATCCAATGAAAGTCAAACACATTCAAACAAAGCTAGTTGAATCAAATGAAAGTAAAATACGTTCTACAAAGCTAATTGGATCAAATGAAAGTCAAACACATTCAAACAAAGCTATTTAAATCAAATGGAAGTCAAATATATTCTACAAAGCTGATTGAATTAAATGAAAGTCAATCACATTCCTACAAAGCTATTTGAATCAAATGAAAGTCAAATACGTTCTACAAAGCTAATTGTATCAAATGAAAGTCAAACACATTCAAACAAAGTTATTTAAATGAAATGGAAGTGAAATGCATTCTACAAAGCTAATTAAATCAAATGAAAGTTAAACACATTCAAACAACGCTATTTGAATCAAACGAAAGTCAAATACATTCTACGAAGCTAATTGAATCAAATGAATGTCAAATACGTTCAACAAAGCTAATTGTATCAAATGAAAGTCAAACACATTCAAATAAAGCTATTTGAATCAAATGAAAGTCAAACGCATTCAAGCAAAGTTGTTTAAATCAAATGAAAGTGAAATGCATTCACACAAAGCTAATTAAATCAAATAAAAGTAAAATACATTCTACAAAGCTAATTGAATCAAATTAAAAGTCAAACACATTTAAACAAAGCCTTTTAAATCAAATGAAAGTCAAACACATTCAAAAAAAGCTTTTTAATTTAAATTAAAATCAAACACATTCAAACAAAGCTATATAAATAAAATGAAAGTGAAATGCATTCTACAAAGCAAATTAAATCAAATGAAAGTCAAACACATTCAAACAAAGCTATTTGAATTAAATGAAAGTAAAATACATTCTACAAAGCTAATTGGATCAAATGAAAGCCAAACACATTCAAACAAAGCTATTTAAATCAAATGGAAGTCAAATACATTCTACAAAGCTGATTGAATTAAATGAAAGTCAATCACATTTCTACAAAGCTATTTGAATCAAATGAAAGTCAAATACGTTCTACAAAGCTAGTTGTATCAAATGAAAGTCAAACACATTCAAACAAAGTTATTTAACTCAAATGGAAGTGAAATGCATTCTACAAAGCTAATTGAATCAAATGAAAGTTAAACACATTCAAACAACGCTATTTGAATCAAATGAAAGTCAAATACATTCTACTAAGGTAATTAAATCAAATGAAAGTGAAACACATTCAAACAAAGCTATTTGAATCAAATGACAGTCAAATACATTTTACAAAGCTAGTTGAATCAAATGAAAGTCAAACACATTCAAACAAAGCTAATTGAATCAAATGAAAGTCAAACGCATTCAAACAAAGTTACTTAAATCAAATGAAAGTCAAATGCATACACACAAAGCTAATTATTTCAAATAAAAGTAAAATACATTCTACAAAGCTAATTGAATCAAATTAAAAGTCAAACACATTTAAACAAAGC
Organism: Chenopodium quinoa; assembly: GCF_001683475.1. Classification (NCBI taxonomy): domain Eukaryota; kingdom Viridiplantae; phylum Streptophyta; class Magnoliopsida; order Caryophyllales; family Amaranthaceae; genus Chenopodium; species Chenopodium quinoa. Next base: position 39,736 of record NW_018743562.1, on the reverse strand, counting down.
CTTTTAAATCAAATGAAAGTCAAACACATTCAAAAAAAGCTTTTTAATTTAAATTAAAATCAAACACATTCAAACAAAGCTATATAAATCAAATGAAAGTGAAATACATTCTACAAAGCAAATTAAATCCAATGAAAGTCAAACACATTCAAACAAAGCTAGTTGAATCAAATGAAAGTAAAATACGTTCTACAAAGCTAATTGGATCAAATGAAAGTCAAACACATTCAAACAAAGCTATTTAAATCAAATGGAAGTCAAATATATTCTACAAAGCTGATTGAATTAAATGAAAGTCAATCACATTCCTACAAAGCTATTTGAATCAAATGAAAGTCAAATACGTTCTACAAAGCTAATTGTATCAAATGAAAGTCAAACACATTCAAACAAAGTTATTTAAATGAAATGGAAGTGAAATGCATTCTACAAAGCTAATTAAATCAAATGAAAGTTAAACACATTCAAACAACGCTATTTGAATCAAACGAAAGTCAAATACATTCTACGAAGCTAATTGAATCAAATGAATGTCAAATACGTTCAACAAAGCTAATTGTATCAAATGAAAGTCAAACACATTCAAATAAAGCTATTTGAATCAAATGAAAGTCAAACGCATTCAAGCAAAGTTGTTTAAATCAAATGAAAGTGAAATGCATTCACACAAAGCTAATTAAATCAAATAAAAGTAAAATACATTCTACAAAGCTAATTGAATCAAATTAAAAGTCAAACACATTTAAACAAAGCCTTTTAAATCAAATGAAAGTCAAACACATTAAAAAAAAGCTTTTTAATTTAAATTAAAATCAAACACATGTAAACAAAGCTATATAAATAAAATGAAAGTGAAATGCATTCTACAAAGCAAATTAAATCAAATGAAAGTCAAACACATTCAAACAAAGCTATTTGAATTAAATGAAAGTAAAATACATTCTACAAAGCTAATTGGATCAAATGAAAGCCAAACACATTCAAACAAAGCTATTTAAATCAAATGGAAGTCAAATACATTCTACAAAGCTGATTGAATTAAATGAAAGTCAATCACATTTCTACAAAGCTATTTGAATCAAATGAAAGTCAAATACGTTCTACAAAGCTAGTTGTATCAAATGAAAGTCAAACACATTCAAACAAAGTTATTTAACTCAAATGGAAGTGAAATGCATTCTACAAAGCTAATTGAATCAAATGAAAGTTAAACACATTCAAACAACGCTATTTGAATCAAATGAAAGTCAAATACATTCTACTAAGCTAATTAAATCAAATGAAAGTGAAACACATTCAAACAAAGCTATTTGAATCAAATGACAGTCAAATACATTTTACAAAGCTAGTTGAATCAAATGAAAGTCAAACACATTCAAACAAAGCTAATTGAATCAAATGAAAGTCAAACGCATTCAAACAAAGTTACTTAAATCAAATGAAAGTCAAATGCATACACACAAAGCTAATTATTTCAAATAAAAGTAAAATACATTCTACAAAGCTAATTGAATCAAATTAAAAGTCAAACACATTTAAACAAAGCCTTTTAAATCAAATGAAAGTCAAACACATTCAAAAAAAGCTTTTTAATTTAAATTAAAATCAAACACATTCAAACAAAGCTATATAAATCAAATGAAAGTGAAATACATTCTACAAAGCAAATTAAATCCAATGAAAGTCAAACACATTCAAACAAAGCTAGTTGAATCAAATGAAAGTAAAATACGTTCTACAAAGCTAATTGGATCAAATGAAAGTCAAACACATTCAAACAAAGCTATTTAAATCAAATGGAAGTCAAATATATTCTACAAAGCTGATTGAATTAAATGAAAGTCAATCACATTCCTACAAAGCTATTTGAATCAAATGAAAGTCAAATACGTTCTACAAAGCTAATTGTATCAAATGAAAGTCAAACACATTCAAACAAAGTTATTTAAATGAAATGGAAGTGAAATGCATTCTACAAAGCTAATTAAATCAAATGAAAGTTAAACACATTCAAACAACGCTATTTGAATCAAACGAAAGTCAAATACATTCTACAAAGCAAATTAAATCCAATGAAAGTCAAACACATTCAAACAAAGCTAGTTGAATCAAATGAAAGTAAAATACATTCTACAAAGCTAATTGGATCAAATGAAAGTCAAACACATTCAAACAAAGCTATTTAAATCAAATGGAAGTCAAATATATTCTACAAAGCTGATTGAATTAAATGAAAGTCAATCACATTCCTACAAAGCTATTTGAATCAAATGAAAGTCAAATACGTTCTACAAAGCTAATTGTATCAAATGAAGGTCAAACACATTCAAACAAAGTTATTTAAATCAAATGGAAGTGAAATGCATTCTACAAAGCTAATTGAATCAAATGAAAGTTAAACACATTCAAACAACGCTATTTGAATCAAACGAAAGTCACATTCTACGAAGCTAATTGAATCAATGAAAGTCAAACACATTCAAACAAAGGTATATAAATCAAATGAAAGTGAAATGCATTCTACAAAGCAAATTGAATCAAAAGAAAGTCAAACACATTCAAACAAAGCTATTTGAATCAAATGAAAGTCAAATACATTCTACAAAGCAAATTGAATCAAATGAAAGTCAAACACATTCAAACAAAGCTATTTGAATCAAATGACAGTCAAATACAATTTACAAAGCTAGTTGAATCAAATGAAAGTCAAACACATTCAAACAAAGCTAATTGAATCAAATGAAAGTCAAACATATTCCAACAAAGCTATTTTAATCAAATGAATGTCAAATATGTTCAACAAAGCTAATTGTATCAAATGAAATTCAAACACATTCAAATAAAGCTATTTGAATCAAATGAAAGTCAAACGCATTCAAACAAAGTTATTTAATTCAAATGAAAGTGAAATGCATTCACACAAAGCTAATTAAATCAAATAAAAGTAAAATACATTCTACAAAGCTAATTGAATCAAATTAAAAGTCAAACACATTTAAACAAAGCCTTTTAAATCAAATGAAAGTCAAACACATTCAAAAAAAGCTTTTTAATTTAAATTAAAATCAAACACAATCAAACAAAGCTATATAAATAAAATGAAAGTGAAATGCATTCTACAAAGCAAATTAAATTAAATGAAAGTCAAACACATTCAAACAAAGCTATTTGAATCGAATGAAAGTAAAATACATTCTACAAAGCTAATTGGATCAAATGAAAGTCAAACACATTCAAACAAAGCTATTTAAATCAAATGGAAGTCAAATACATTCTACAAAGCTGATTGAATTAAATGAAAGTCAATCACATTTCTACAAAGCTATTTGAATCAAATGAAAGTCAAATACGTTCTACTAAGCTAATTGTATCAAATGAAAGTCAAACACATTCAAACAAAGTTATTTAAATCAAATGGAAGTGAAATGCATTCTACAAAGCTAATTCAATCAAATGAAAGTTAAACACATTCAAACAACGTTATTTGAATCAAACGAAAGTCAAATACATTCTATGAAGCTAATTCAATCAATGAAAGTCAAACACATTCAAACAAAATTAATTGAACTAAATGAAAGTCAAACATATTCAAACAATGCCTTTTAAATCAAATGAAAGTCAAACACATTCAAAAAAAGCTTTTTAATTTTAATGAAAGTCAAACACATTCTACAAAGCAAATTGAATCAAAAGAAAGTCAAACACATTCAAACAAAGCCATTTGAATCAAATGAAAGTCAAATACATTCTACAAAGCAAATTGAATCAAATGAAAGTCAAACACATTCAAACAAAGCTATTTGAATCAAATGACAGTCAAATATATTTTACAAAGCTAGTTGAATCAAATGAAAGTCAAACACATTCAAACAAAGCTAATTAAATCAAATGAAAGTCAAACATATTCCAACAAAGCTATTTTAATCAAATGAATGTCAAATACGTTCAACAAAGCTAATTGTATTAAATGAAAGTCAAACACATTCAAATAAAGCTAATTGAATCAAATGAAAGTCAAACACATTCAAACAAAGCTATTTGAATCAAATGAAAGTCAAACACATTCAAACAAAGCTATTTGAATCAAATGACAGTCAAATACATTTTACAAAGCTAGTTGAATCAAATGAAAGTCAAACACATTCAAACAAAGCTAATTGAATCAAATGAAAGTCAAACGCATTCAAACAAAGTTATTTAAATCAAATGAAAGTCAAATGCATTCACACAAAGCTAATTAAATCAAATAAAAGTAAAATACATTCTACAAAGCTAATTGAATCAAATTAAAAGTCAAACACATTTAAACAAAGCCTTTTAAATCAAATGAAAGTCAAACACATTCAAAAAAAGCTTTTTAATTTAAATTAAAATCAAACACATTCAAACAAAGCTATATAAATCAAATGAAAGTGAAATACATTCTACAAAGCAAATTAAATCAAATGAAAGTCAAACACATTCAAACAAAGCTATTTGAATCAAATGAAAGTAAAATACATTCTACAAAGCTAATTGGATCAAATGAAAGTCAAACACATTCAAACAAAGCTATTTAAATCAAATGGAAGTCAAATACATTCTACAAAGCTGATTGAATTAAATGAAAGTCAATCAGATTTCTACAAAGCTATTTGAATCAAATGAAATTCAAATACGTTCTACAAAGCTAATTGTATGAAATGAAAGTTGTTTGGGGTAAAAATACCCTAAACACGTGGCCCAATGGCCTAGTGACACGTGGCATCCAGCCGTTGGTCAGCAGGGCTCCAATCCTCTGCTGACATGTGTCCTCTAAACCCTAAAAGGGAAACCATCCCTTCCCCACTATAAATAGTGGAAGGACCCTCATTAATGGGGGGCTGGAACATTTGTTGTTCACATTGAGTACTCCTCAAAAAGAAAAACACTTACCCCGAGCAATATTAATTGCAGAATTCTCCCATTACGCGAGAAGTAACTTCTACATTACGTGCATTCTACCTCCCGTATCTTTACTAACTTGATCGTCGGAGGCGGAGCTCCTACCCCCAGGAGTCTTCGTGATTTTGCAGGCACAGGCGTCGAAGGGCATTCTTGGAATTGTAACTCTCCCGCAGGACACATCAAAAAAACCCCGAAACATTTGGCGCCGTCTGTGGGGAGAGTACTTCTAAGATGACTTCTGATACTGTGTCACCGAATCAGGGCAAACGGCCTGTGGTCGAGCCTGAGGTCCAGACGGACCATGAAAGTGGAGACGAAATTGAAACATATGTGGCCCCGGATGGGTCTTTCAGAACGAAGCACCCTCGTGCTAAAGATAGAAGAGAACGGGAAATCAGCCAAGCTGCTCCCAGCAACCCAGCCGGGCAACCGGCTGGAATTGCCCAAACGGTGGAGGGCTCAGCCCTCGTTACAAGAAACGAACTCATGTCTTTCATGAATAGTTTCAAGGGTGAGATCAAGAGCCTCATCCGGTCAGCTACTCCAAAGAAGGATTAGCCGGCCAAGAAGCCTTCTGGAAAGAAGGCGGTCAAAGAACGAGTTCCTACCCCTCATCCCAAGCCAAAGGAGGGGGAGGGCTTAAGGTTTGATCCAAGCAGACTCCGTTTTCCTGAAGGGGAGCTGCGAAAGGCCATCCGGCACGTACAGCCGGATGGCTCCAAGAAAACATTCTCAGACGCCCGCACATTTCTCCAAGAGAAGCGAGGTCAGGCGTCTGCGTCGGCCTCAACGTCGACCTTCCCGGACAGTTTCCATGACGTCTCACACAGGCGTACGGGAACGAACCTTGGGAGCCAGACAGGCGAAGCTTCTGCCCGGTCTGGACCCAAAGTGATCCAGCCTGGCCTATTCGGCACACCGAATGGGTTGGGTGGATCCCCTTTTATGTCACCGGGTCTTTTCGGTGGGCAAGCGCAGCAGCCGTTCCAACCCACGGACTGGCAGCTGCGCCTGCTAAATTTGGGGGAACAGCCAACGGCGTTCTCACCAGAGATAACCCAGGTGGCACAGCCGCCTAAGATCAAGAATGTTTTGGTGGGGGCCTATGATGGCACCACCAACCCAGAAGACCATCTAATGGCCTACTCTAACCTCATGTACCTCCAGGGGTTAGATGATGCCGTCTGGTGTCGATGCTTCCCGGCTACCCTCAAGGGCATAGCCCAGCGGTGGTTTGGTAACCTACCAGCCGGTTGCATCAACAGCTTTCGAACTTTGGCGTACTTGTTTACGTCAAATTTCTCAATGAATATTCCTGCCAAAAAGACTAGCCTCGACCTAGGGGCAATACAGCAGGGCGACCGGGAGGGCCTCCGGTCATACGTCAGACGGTTCAATCTGATGAGAATTCAGATTCCAGGACTATCAGACGAAGTGGCCTATACAGACTTCTTTCGAGGTCTGAAGGATGGGTCGACCTTTAAGTTTGACCTCGTCCGGAAGAGGGTTGCTACCCTCCAAGAGGCGTTAATTGAAGCTGAAGCCTATATACAGGTGACGGAGCTTTGTGCTGTCAAGCAGCCGTCAGATTATAAAAAGTCTGACAAAAAAGAGAGCCGGCAACAGCATCAGCCGGCAAGAAAGGAAGAAAAGAGAAAAGGGGTCTGGGCAGCTGACCGATCAGGACAGCCGGCCCAGAAGATCAGGCGGAAGTCAGAATCGTATGCTCCCAAATACGAGTTCGCAAAAGATTGCTCCACCATCCTCCTGGAAATCAAAGACCGGATGTCTCTCGACAAACCGGCTGAAATGAAAAGCCCCGTGAATAAACGGGACAAGAGCAAGTATTGCCAATACCACGAGGATGTCGGCCACGACACCGATGGCTGCTATAGCCTCAGGCGGCTATTGGACCGTCTGGCAGATGAGGGGGCCCTAAAATCCTACCTACCCAAGGCTAAGGGTAATACCCAGGCCAAGAAAGGGCAGGCGGCAAAAACCGGCCCAGCAAACTCCGAGACGGATGAAGAGACCATCTTCACAATAGCAGGCGGTTTTGCCGGAGGGGGTCCTACCATCCGGGGCACCAAAGACAACATCAGGAAGCTGGTCAACTCAGTGGATGAGGGCCAGGCGTCGAAAGACATCTTTCCTAAGGTCCTTATTTCTGAAAAGGACCGGGGCAAGGTCAGGCGGCCTCATGATGACCCCATCGTCATCGAATGCAAGGTTGCCAACCAGAAGGTTGGCCGAATCCTAATAGACACCGGGAGCTCGTCTGACCTAATCAGTTATCAGTGCTTGACCAAGCTCAAGTACACATCTGGTAACATGCACCAGGCTCCTCACCCACTAGTCGGTTTTGGGGGTGGAGTAGTGCATCCGGTCGGAAGCATAGATCTTCCGATCCGGCTGGGTGAAAAGGGGCAAGGACGCCACATGATAGTCAAGTTTTTAGTTGTGGAGGAGCTGTCCGCGTACAACATGATATTTGGCCGTCCTACCCTCAACGCATCTAAGGCTGTCATCATCCCGTCCCTCATGTTGGTCAAATTTCAAAAGGATGATGGTATAGTCGGTGCCCTAAGCGGGGACCAGAAGACGGCAAGAGAGTGCTATCTCTCTGACGTCAAGACAACTATGGGTGCAGCCGGCCAGGGCGAGCCCATAGATATTGATAACTGCGACCCAGCAGTCCCGGCTCCAAGGGCAGCCGGTATGAAAAGAAAGGCGGACCAACTGGCACCCGTCAAAAAGGAGAAATAGCAATCACTAGCCGGGGAAAGGTCAGATGACCAACGACCTCAGCCGGCTGGTGACTGCCTTGATGTCATCCTAGATGACAGCCGTCCTGAAAGAACAGTCAAGGTCGGGACGGTAGCCTTCGAACGGTTGGGAGAAGGCTTGCTCCAGCTGCTCAAGGAATTCAAAGACATCTTTTCCTTTGAAGTGGAAGAGATGCCAGGCGTCAGCCTGGATCTTGCTGTCCACAAGCTAGCCGTAGATCCCAAAAAGCAGCCGGTTAGGCAGAAAAAGAGGGATCATGGTGGAGAAAGATCTCAAGCGGCAACGGCTGAGGTCAAAAAGCTGTTGGATGCTGGGTTCATTAGGCAATGCTACTACCCGGATTGGGTGGCAAATGTCGTTCTAGTAAAGAAGCCGAACGGTACTTGGCGGATGTGTGTGGATTACACAGATCTGAACAAAGCATGCCCAAAAGATAGCTACCCGCTTCCAAAGATTGACAGCCTAGTCGACTCAACAGCCGGCCATGCGTTAATGAGCTTTATGGATGCTTATTCCGGCTTCCATCAAATACCTCTCTGGAAGAAAGATCAGGAGAAGACGACTTTTGTCACTGATCAGGGGTTATACTGCTATACGGTGACGCCGTTTGGGTTGAAGAATGCACCGGCTACATTCCAGCGCATGATAAACACCGTTTTTATCAACCAGATTGGCAGGAATGTAGAGGCGTATATCGATGACATGATAGTCAAATCCAAGCTACAGACGGATCACCTAGCAGACCTGCGAGAAACCTTCACCACACTCAGGCGGCACCGGGTCATGCTTAACCCAAAGAAATGCGTATTTGGTGTTGAGTCTGGGAAGTTTCTCGGATTCTTGATTGACCAAAGAGGCATCGAAGCTAATCCGGAAAAAATACAGGCGGTAATTGACATGAAGTCTCCCCGCACTGTAAAAGAGGTCCAGAAGTTGACCGGTTGTCTGGCGGCATTGGGGAGGTTTCTCAGCCGGTCAGGTGATAAGTGCCTCTATTTCTTCCAGGCAATCAGGAAGAGGTCAAGGTTTGAATGGGGTGAAGAAGCAGAGGCGGCATTCCAGAGGCTTAAGCAGCACTTGCATTCTTTGCCAAGGCTAGTGAGCCCCCTACCCCGGGAGGTTCTGTACATGTACCTAGCCGTCTCTGATCACGCCCTTAGTGCCGTTCTCCTCGCTGAGAGAGACGGCATTCAGCTGCCGGTGTACTTCATCAGCCATGTCTTTAAAAATGCTGAGCTCCGGTACCCCATGATCGAAAAATTTGGGTTGGCCTTATTCGTAGCAGTCAAGCGGTTGAAGCCTTATTTTTTGGCACATCCGGTTGTGGTATACACAGATCAGCCGCTCAAGCGTACAATGACTGCTATAGAGTCATCCGGTAGAATGATCAAGTGGGTTGTTGAAATACAAGGCCTTGAGATAACTTTTGAACCCAGGCGGGCAGTGAAAGGTCAGGCGTTTGCCGACTTTATTGTCGAGATGACTAGGCCGGTGCACCCGGAAAACCCTGATCAGGTCTGGAAGTTATTTGTAGACGGCAGCTCTACGGTGAACGGCTGTGGTGCAGGTGTTATCTGTCATTCCCCGGAAGGGGATAAGTTTGAATATGCACTACGGTTTAAGTTCCAAGCTTCCAACAATGAGGCAGAGTATGAAGCCCTGCTAGCCGGATTGCGCATGTGTAAGGCAGCCGGTGCAAGAAAGGTCGACGCCTGCTCAGATTCACAGCTGATCGTTAGCCAATACCTTGGTGACTACGAAGCCACCCATCCGGCTATGATCAAATATTTGCAGGTGGTCAAAGAGGAGGCTGGGTCCTTCGATGAATTTCATCTGCGACAGGTGCCCCGGTCTGAAAACAATCAGGCGGATGCCCTCTCAAAGTTGGCATCATCAGCCTCCGGTGATGCTCCTAGGACGGTCTTTTGGGAAGTCATTGAAAAACGAAGTATTCATAATGATCCCATTGGAGTCTTGGACAGAACTGCTACCTGGATGGATCCCATCCGGTCCTTTTTGACGGATGGTACCTTGCCGGATGACCCTTCAGAAGCATCAGCGCTCAAGAAGCGTGCTTCAAGTTTTGTTATGCATCAAGGGGAACTCCTCCGGAAGGGATACCTGCAGCCGTTTTTGAAATGTGTAACCCCGGATAGGGGGAGAGAAGTTTTGGAAGATCTGCACGCGGGGTTTTGTGCCTCGCATATTGGCGGCAGGTCCCTGGCCAGAAGAACCAGACAGCAAGGGTACTTCTGGCCCACTCTTGAAGCGGATGCCATGGATCTAGTAAAGAGATGCGATAAGTGCCAAAAATTCGCTAAGTTGATACATCAACCGGCAACAGAACTCACGACAATCCATAGTCCGGTTCCGTTTGCTAAATGGGGCATGGACATTTTGGGACCTTATACGCCTGCATCAGGCGGCCGCCGCTACATTCTTGTAGCAGTAGACTACTTCACCAAATGGGTTGAGGCAGAGGCGGTAAAAGGGATTAAAACGAAAGACGTGATTTCTTTCATCTGGAGAAACGTCATAACCCGGTTCGGGGTTCCAATGTCCATGGTTTTCGACAACGGACCGCAGTTCGAAACGCCTGTCCTGAAGACCTGGTTGGGAGACCAAGGAATTTCCCATTGTTTTGCATCCGTTGGCCGTCCTCAGGCAAACGGTCAAGTTGAGGCTTTTAACAAGTTGATCTCAGACGGGATAAAGAAGAAAGTAGAAAGAGCCGGTGGACTATGGGCAGAGGAATTACCTCATGTCCTTTGGGCTATCCGGACAACCGAAAAGGGGGCAACCGGTGAGACCCCATTTCTCATGACATACGGCACTGAAGCAGTTCTTCCCATTGAACATTATGAGCCTACTCTACGCATTATGTTATATGATGAGGAGGCTAACTGGGAAGCCATGCGGTTGGCATTAGACGCTCTTCCAGAGCGAAGGGGGAATGCTGCCTTGCGTCATGAGATCTACCGTCTGCGTATGACTAGAGCCTACAACAAGCGGGTTCGTAAAAGACCTTTGAAAGAAGGAGATTTTGTGCTTCGCAAAATGGAGGCAACCGGTAGGGCCAATGAACAAGGCAAATTAACCCCAAATTGGGAGGGACCCTACCGGATCTTTGAAGGAGTACGAGACGGCACTTACCGCCTGGAAACTCCAGACGGAAGAAAGTTGCCTAGAACTTGGAATGTAGATAACCTCAAAAAATACTACTTCTAAGTATTGTACATCTTTTGAAAATTTTCAAATGATTAATGAGAATTACATTCAATTTTGTATACAGCCGCCATGTCTTGTGCCTACCACAAGCGGCACCAGTAACTAATTTTTTCATCCGGTGACACCCATACGGGTGAATTCATCGAAGAGAACATCTCCCATTTGGGTGGTAAATTGTTCTAAGCGATCACACAGGCGGACAAATCCGCCTGACGATCCTTCGCACCAAAAAAGGGCAGGCTAGCAACCCCAAACTTGCAGCCGGCTCACTTTTTGGAAGGACAGCCGGCACTCAATACCGCCGCCTGACTCTCTAAGAGCAGGCCTAAAAACATTTGGTCTAGGCCATAATTCATTCAGGGGTATGCTTGCAAAAGCCCAACCGGTGAATGGACATCCTAATCTGGCGTGATTCTTTTGCGAAGTCCCGACCGGTAATTCAGTATAAACCGACTGGCTCCCGAATCTAATGTTGGCACTTAGTGTATATTCAAGCTATATCATATGGATAGTCGCCTGGCTTGCAAAGACCCAGACCGCTATCCAGGGGCAATTACCCAGACGCCATCCGGTTTGGTTTTGGGTCGAAATTTCTTCGCCTAGTTTGCGAAGACCCAGACGGCAGTGTTACCGGTGGGGTCTTCTTGGCAACCCTAGTAAATTTCTTCACCTAGTTTGCGAAGACCCAGACGGCAGTGTTACCGGTGGGGTCTTCTTGGCAACCGTAGTAAATTTCTTCGCCTAGTTTGCGAAGACCCAGACGGCAGTGTTACCGGTGGGGTCTTCTTGGCAACCCTAGTAAATTTCTTCGCCTAGTTTGCGAAGACCCAGACGGCAGTGTTACCGGTGGGGTCTTCTTGGCAACCCTAGTAAATTTCTTCGCCTAGTTTGCGAAGACCCAGACGGCAGTGTTCCGGTGGGGTCTTCTTGGCAATCCTAGTAAATTTCTTCGCCTAGTTTGCGAAGACCCAGACGGCAGTGTTACCGGTGGGGTCTTCTTGGCAACCCTTGCAAATTTCTTCGCCTAGTTTGCTAAGACCCAGACGGCAGTGTTACCGGTGGGGTCCTCTTGGCAACCTTTGCAAATTTCTTTGCTGTTTGCGAAGACCCAAGCGGTAGTGTTACCGGCGGGGTTCTTTTGGTTATCCTCGCAGAAATATGTATAAAAAAATAACAAGAATTCTAGTATTGAAGTGCAGAAACATAAAAAGCATTCAAAAGCCGGCTCAGCCGGTGAAAATGTTAATATTCAAAATAAAAATTATTACAGCTTAGCCCATCTCATCCGGTGCTATTACAAGATAATGCAAGGCGCGCAGGCCGGGAAGTAGTTGCTACTCCAGGCGAACAGTGAACCGGTCCTCTTCCGGTTGGTTCTGGGTTGGATCAGGGTGAGCGGCTGCGTCGGCTTCAGGAACAACTTCTTCCTCTTCAGCAGCCTCCGCCTGCCGTCGCGCAATCTCCTCCCTAACCCAAGCGTCATAGGGTCCGGGCCCCGGCTCATTCTCCTCCTCGGCCAGAATGGCAAGATCAGAATATTTGAAGGCGAGTTCCCAGACGGTGAAGTCCGCCTCCGGGTGGATGAGGGAAAACGCCCGTTGCATCCGGTTTGCACAGTCATGCTCATTCTCTTCAATGAGCCTCTCCTGCTCCGACTCCAAGGTGGCCTTGAAGTTCTCATTGGCAGCAGCCGCCTCTTTGCGCAGGCGCTCATTCTCTTTGGCAAGGCGGCCATTTTCAGTCTCCGCCTTGCTCAGCCGTTGGAGGGGCTCTTTCTGTTCCTCCAACTTTTTATTGGCATCATCCAGGGACGCCTGCAGTTGGTCAACTTGGTTTTTCAGCTGATCAATCTGCTGTTGGAGGGCCTTGGTCTTCTCCGCCTGTTCCATGCGTATAGATTTAGATTCTAAGCCATGCATGTACAAAGAGTAGTCAGCAACATTATGGGCGTCATCAACAGCCCGTTTGCTTCTCCTTACCTCTTCAGACTTGCGGGTATAAGCTCGTTTGAGCCCCTCTACGCGCAGCATAGCCTGCAAAAATACAGCCGGTTAATACTGCATATTTAAAAATGCACGTCAAGAAAATTACCGCATGGTTGTTGGAGCATACGTCGGCCAGGTCGACCAGCACCCGGTCGGCATTAAAGGAGTTGATCCCAGGGATCGCCTCCTTCTCGTCCCTGGGGACGGCTTTCAGCATGGCCCGGGCATATTGTGCCCCGTCCGGCCAGCGGGGAGAATTATCTGCACCAGAAACAGACGGTGAGAAACTCGCATATGCTCTGCCTATAGATTGCCGGCTAATTGGAGAATCCCCCGGCTGCGATCGAGACTGTGAATAAGACTTGACCCGCATGGGCAGGTCAAGCAGTGTAAGGTCGAAGTTACCTTGGCGGCCCGAACGGCCTTCAGAGGGACCGGTTGCGGCCCTCAATGGGATGGCAGAAAGCACATCCGCAGATCCAGGCCCGCCTGGGACCTTTATTGATTTGCCGCCGGTAGTTTGCTGGTCGGCTGTCTTCTGCACCTTGGATGCAGACTCTTGTTGGGTCGGCGGAGGCCTGACCTGTTTTTGAAGGGACCGGGGCATCTGCTTCCCGTCCTGTAAACGAGAAAAATATAAGTTATGGGATAAAAGGATTGAAATAAACGAGAAGGATCAGACGGTTATACCTTCCTCGCCGCCTGGGCAGCAAGTTTTTTCTCGAGATTGGCTTTCCGGATGTCGGCAGCCGACCTAGCCGGTGTCTTCTCGGTGGGCAGCATTTTCTTGGCTTCTTCTGCAGAGGAAGGCACACGGTTAGAATAATAAATAAGCAAGGAAATAAAAGCATCCGGTTCGAAAGAAACCGGCTGAGTTCCGAATACATACGTTTTTTAAACATGCTGCTTAGACCACAAGCGGACAAGAAACATTCGTGCCTAAAAAATTCATGTTTGGGCACCCAGTTTCTAGGTACCCTTACTATCTCTCCGGATGAGAGGGTGTCAGGAACTAACTCAAAAAACCCGGAGTCAAGGATGGTCTCTCTATCATCCTTCGGGACAGGGGGCAGGCAGCACTTGGTCCCCAAGAGTTCTGGTTTCCGGTTGTAGATCCGGAATTCTCTGTTCTCTGCCGTAGTTAAGGCCTTAACCAAGTAGAACCGATGCTTCCAGTCCGACCATTTGGATGGCTTGTCCAAGGTCATAAGGTATTTGGGCTGGATGGTCAAGGTATACCAGGCTCTCCAGCCGCCTGGGCTCCTACTCAAGTAATGCATGTGGGCAAACGCCTCCCAGCCGGGGTTGAGGCCCTGCATCTTGCAGGCGGCGATATACCCTAAAATATTTACCCATGAGTTGGGGGTTAATTGCCAGAGACCTAGGCCATACCCCCTAAGTATGGCTTTTATTGTGTCGTGGAGAGGGAAGCGGACTCCGGCCACGAAGGCCGCCTCGTAGCACCCGAACCAAGCGTTCGCGTTCGGTTGTCCATCCTCCCACCATATTGTTCCCAGAGCAGCCGGGATTTTTATTGTATAGTCACCCCCCAGCGGCCGCCGTTTGATAAAATCTGGCAGCGCAGCCCGCATGAGCTCGCGGTCCTTAGAGGAGACGGCGATCATGAGAGGATCGTTCCTATTATCCCAAGAAGGCCTCTCCGCCTCCTCGCTATCCTCAGATTCGGTTAAGTAGCTGCTACTGCTACTTTGAACGTGACCGGCATCAGAGCCGGCTGGGGAGTTGGAGACCTCCTTATCAGAGCCTACCTGCTCTCTGGTCTCCTGGAGGGGAGCAGTCTCTTCGTTTAAAATGCTATCACCCGGGGTGCTAGGAGCGCCCCCGGGTGAGCCTCTCTGCTCTACCTCTCCTTGCTCTACTTCACCGCCTGAAGCTGGGACCTCAGGCGGCTGCTCATTTGAGCTCCCACTTCTGTTGTTGGGATCTCTGGCAATAGACCGGATTCTGGCCATTGTGTCCTGCACAGACACAAAGTCGGTCGATATGGGTGTTGAAAAAGGGTTGTCCCAAAGAACAGAGGCGGCAGACCCAGTTCTAGACTCAGCCGTACTTGTTGTAGCCAAGCCTAACAACTTGGTTATGGACATTTCTTTGGTTCAAGACGTAGCATCATGTATTGGTGCTATGCATTCTATCCTTGGGCAGCAAGATATTCAACCCCTTGAATTTCTTGTTGTTCTTATTAACTAGTTTATTTTAGTTCTTTTTATGCTTTGAATAAATTGTAAACTTTAGTCATTTTAAGTTTGCAAATTAGTTATATTTTTTTCTTAGTTCTTTTTATCTGATTTTAGTTCGAAAACTATTGTCACATTCACACAAAAGTACAAGTACAAAGATACATCAATATGGCAGCCATTTAAGCTTGGAATCCGAAATTCTTTTACAAGGAATTTCAAAGCTTTGACTTGGGAGTTACAATCAGTTTTCAAAGAGGAATTACAAGCCATTACAAGCCTTAACTTCAGCCTTCAAGTGGCCGTTGATATCAGTCAACATTGGAGCATCTTAAGCCTTAATTTCAGCCTTCAATTGGCTGTTTAATTCAGTCAGCTTTTGGAGCAACTAAAGGGCGTCCAAGTACACCCTTGTCCACATACATTCAAGCTAATTTCAAGGCTTGAACCAAGGAGGAGTTACACTTCTTTGCTGTTTGAATTTGGGCGTGAAAATTGGAGGAAATACATCTCCAACTTGCTGCTTGGATGGGCGTGAATTAAGGGGAGTTACACTCTCTTAATTCTGATTTTATTTCAGCCTTAATTTGGAGGTTATAAACCACCATTTTCTCTTTGATGTATCTAGTTAAATAAGGCTTCTTTTATTAATGTATCTAGACAACAAAAGCTGATTTGTACTTAGCTTTAGCTTAGGCGTGTAACAAGTGAGCTGAACAGCCACTTAAGTTAGCTTGTACTTAAGGATGCTTGTTTACTATAAATAGCAAGCAAATGTGAATGAAAAATCAGATTATTCAAACAAAAAAACTTGTCTTACATTCGTTTCTTGGATTAGAAACAAAAACCTGAAATTCTTGGATTTGGAATTTCGTTTCCTTTGCTTAGTTAGCTAGTTTAGGTTACTAGTTGGCTTGTGATCTTAGGAATCCAAAACGTTTCTTAGTGGTGTGACTTTATCTAAGAAGCCTTTGGTTCTTTAGCCTTATCTATCCCTTGGTTTATCCCTTGTGTATTTCGAGTGTTCTCCAAATATACAACATTTGGCGCTAGAAGGAGGGGGATCTAGCAAACAAATACCCAAACACATACCCCAAACACATACCCAAACACAAACCATGTCCGACATCCCACCCCCTAATTGGCAAGAATATGTCAATAAGGTTGCACAAGAGAAAGAAGATGTGGAGCAACGAATGCAATATTTGCAAGGTCAGTTAAAAGATCTTTCTACTAAGTTGCGCCATCAAAAAGAGGGTTCACCCAATCATAGTGATGAAGAAGTGAGTGAATCTAATTTCAATCACAATGATAGACCTTTTCATGAAAGAGAAAGGTCACGGCCTAATAATGACATTAAGGCTGACATCCCGGAGTATGATGGCAAACTCGATGCTGATGAGTTTGTAGAATAGCTTAGAACGGTGGAGAGAGTGTTTGATTACAAGCAAACACCGGAAGAAAAAAAGGTGAAGATTGTAGCCTTGAAGTTAAGAAAATATGCCTCAACTTGGTGGGCTA
The DNA here is from genome assembly GCF_001683475.1 of Chenopodium quinoa. Taxonomy (NCBI): domain Eukaryota; kingdom Viridiplantae; phylum Streptophyta; class Magnoliopsida; order Caryophyllales; family Amaranthaceae; genus Chenopodium; species Chenopodium quinoa. The sequence continues at coordinate 23,091 of NW_018743562.1, read as the reverse complement.
GTGTGTGTGCCAAAAGGGAAAGGCAAGACAAAGAGAAAGTGAGATCGTGGACCAAGATGAAAAAGATGCTGAAACAAAAGTTTCTTCCCACATACTATGTGCAAGAAAACTTTTCCAAGTTCCACAACCTCAAACAAGGTACAAAATCAGTAGAAGAATATGCTAGGGAATTTGAAGGATTTGTCATGAAATGTGGAGTAGAGGAAGATGAACCTCAAACATTGGTGCGCTTTTTGGGAGGACTTGACCCAAAAATAGCCAATGTGGCCGAACTACACCCTTACACCACCCTTGAAGAGCTCATTATCTTAGCACATAAGATTGAGCAGCAACAAAAAGCAAGAGGCAAAAGTGAATCATCACGTTTTGCATCTCAAACCTCATTTCCCCAAAAAAAGCAAACATCAAATTTCCCACCTTTCAAACCCACATCCAATCAGCCTACTTCTAAACCACCTTCACAAAACACCCAAAATTCCAACCCAAAACCAGCCCCAAGAAGATGTTTTCGGTGTCAAGGCCTTGGACATTTGGCTAGTGATTGTCCAAATAAAAGGATTGTCACTTTGATTGAGCATGAAGAGGAGGACGAATTAGAAATTGAAGTGGACAGCAACCTTGAGGAGCATGATGATTATGCGTGTCTTGGACCCGATGAAGGAGAATGCTTGGTGGTTCGACGTACACTAAGCAATATGATTGGCAAAGCAGGGAGTTTGCAACGTGAGGAAATCTTTCACACTCGTTGCACCATTGGTAGTAAGGTATGTACCTTGATTATTGATGGAGGTAGTTGTACCAATGTAGCTTCACAAGTAATGATAGACAAACTGAAAATAAAAACCGTCCCTCACCCTAAACCTTATGTGATTCAATGGCTAAATCATGGTAAAGGGATTCAAGTAACACAACAAGCCTTGTTATCATTTAGCATTGGTAAAACTTATGAGGAAGAATTATGGTGTGATGTTATACCTATGGATGCATGTCATATTTTACTTGGTAGACCTTGGCTATTTGATAGGCGTGTGATGCATGATGGGTATAAAAACACATATTCCTTCACTAAGGATGGACAGAAAATACTCCTTACCCCTCTAAACCTAAAAAACGGCCACCCCATATCCACACCCCCCACTTCCCTTACCACTCTCATAAAGTCAGAATTGCATGAGTATAAAGCTCACAAACAATTCATTTTAAGCCAACTTGATACCCCTTCCCAACCGACACAAAAAGAACCACACCCACTCCTCACCCCTCTTCTCAAAACCTTTTCCCATGTTTTCCCCGAAGACATTCCCCATGGCCTACCCCTAAAACGTGACATACAACACAAAATTGATCTTGTTCCCGGATCAATGCTCCCAAACAAACCAGCCTATAGAACCACTCCAAAAGAAACCGAAGAGATTAGGAGGCAAGTGGAAGAATTACTGTCCAAGGGTCTTATTCGTAAGTCTCTTAGTCCATGTGCTTGTCCTACTTTGATTGTGCCTAAGAAGAATGGAGAATGGAGAATGTGTGTTGATAGTAGGTCAATCAATAAAATCACTATCAAGTACCGGTTTCCTATTCCAAGGTTGAATGATTTACTTGATGATTTGCATGGTTCTAAAGTGTTCTCTAAAATTGATTTGAGAAGTGGCTATCATCAAATTCGAATTTTCGAAGGAGATGAATGGAAAACCGCTTTCAAGACAAAGGAGGGCCTCTATGAGTGGCTTGTGATGCCATTTGGTTTGTCTAATGCACCATCTACATTTATGCGCCTTATGAATCAGGTTATGCAACCTTTCATGGGTAAATTTGTTGTAGTTTATTTTGATGATATTTTGGTGTATAGTAGGGAGGAAGAAGAGCATTCTATGCACTTGCAACAGGTTTTTGAAGCCCTTGAACGTGAGAAATTGTATGGTAACTTAGAGAAGTGTCATTTCTTCACTTCCCAAGTTATTTTTCTTGGCTTTAAAGTCTCATCACAAGGCATTGAAGTTGATGAAAAGAAAGTTGCTGCAATTCGTGAGTGGCCCACGCCACAAACCATGCAACAAGTTCGAAGCTTTCATGGACTTGCTTCTTTCTATAGAAGATTTGTGCGGAATTTTAGTACCCTCATGGCACCTATCACGGAGCTAACTAAAAATCAGAAGTTAGTTTGGAATGATAAGGCTCAAAAGGCCTTTGATGAGATAAAACATCAACTTACTAGTGCACCTATTCTTTCTTTGCCTAACTTTGATGAAGTTTTTGAAGTTGAATGTGATGCTAGTGGAGTTGGTATTGGTGCTGTCTTGTCACAAGTTGGGCGTCCTCTTGCCTACTTTAGTGAAAAACTCAATGAAGCACAACGGAAGTATAGCACCTATGATAAGGAGTTCTTTGCTCTTGTTCGTGCTTTGGACCATTGGAGACATTACCTCATTTCCAAGGAGTTCATCCTTCATTCAGATCATGAAGCCCTCAAATATCTTCAAAGCCAACAAAAACTCCAACCTCGCCATGCCAAATGGGTGGAGTATTTGCAAGCTTTTCATTTTGTGATCAAGCATAGGAGAGGCGCCATGAACAAAGGAGCTGATGCGCTTTCAAGGAGATACACACTCTTGAATTCTTTCAAAGCAAGGGTGATTAGCGTTGAAGATGTGAAAGCAAGTTACAAAAATGATCATGACTTTGGTGATTTATTTTTAAAATGTTCTAATCATGCTTACAAAGATTATTACATTTTAGATGGCTATTTGTTCAAAGGAAACAGGTTGTGCATTCCAAGATCAAGCCTAAGAGAATCTCTTATCAAAGAGTTTCATGAAGGAGGAATGGCGGGACACTTTGGCATAGAGAAAACTACTCTTCTTGTCCAAGAATACTTTCATTGGCCTAGGTTGGTCCGTGATGTGGAGTTCATTGTGAAGAGATGTGTGATATGTCAAAAGGCCAAGAGTCATAGTCTACCACAAGGCTATCTTTTGCCCTTACCTATTCCACAAGCACCATGGGAGGATATTAGTCTTGATTTCGTTGTGGGACTTCCTATCACCCAACGAAAGAAAGATTCTATAATGGTTGTTGTGGATCGATTTTCTAAAATGGCTCATTTTATTGCTTGTCATTCAACTTATGATGCTACTCATGTTGCTAACTTGTTTTTCAACGAGATTGTTCGTTTGCATGGTGTACCTAAATCCATGGTGAGTGATCGTGATCCAAAATTTCTAAGTCATTTTTGGCTTACATTATGGAGGAAGATGGGCACGAAATTGAACTTTAGCACTTCAAGTCATCCTCAAACAGATGGTCAAACCGAAGTGACTAATAGAACTTTGGGATCCTTGCTGCGGTCTTTGGCTACTAAACGTCCCAAGCAATGGGAAGAGATGATTCCTCATGCGGAGTTTGCTTACAATCGTGTGCCTAGCAAGACAACAGGTTTGAGTCCTTTTGAAGTGGTGTATGGATTCAATCCGTGCACTCCTATTGATCTCACTCCCATTCCCTCACCAAACAAGTTCAGCAATGATGCCGAGGTGCGCGCAAAAGAAATCAAGTCTATGCATGAGCAAGTTCGTTCCAAAATTGAACAAGCTAATGCAAAGACAAAGGCATACTATGACAAGAAAAGAAAGGAGGTCCGTTTTCAGCCCGGTGACTTAGTTTGGATTCATCTTCGAAAGGAAAGATTTCCTTCCAAAAGGCGGTCCAAGGTTAGTCCTCGTAGTGATGGTCCATTTGCTATTGTTGAAAAAGTGAATGATAATGCTTACAAAGTTGAGTTGCCCGGAGATTATGGTGTTTCTAGCACCTTTAATGTGGCTGATTTATCACCTTACTATGATGAGTTTGAGGAGTTGCCGAGTTTGAGGGCAAACTCTTTTCAAGAAGGGGGGAATGTTGTAGCCAAGCCTAACAACTTGGTTATGGACATTTCTTTGGTTCAAGACGTAGCATCATGTATTGGTGCTATGCATTCTATCCTTGGGCAGCAAGATATTCAACCCCTTGAATTTCTTGTTGTTCTTATTAACTAGTTTATTTTAGTTCTTTTTATGCTTTGAATAAATTGTAAACTTTAGTCATTTTAAGTTTGCAAATTAGTTATATTTTTTTCTTAGTTCTTTTTATCTGATTTTAGTTCGAAAACTATTGTCACATTCACACAAAAGTACAAGTACAAAGATACATCAATATGGCAGCCATTTAAGCTTGGAATCCGAAATTCTTTTACAAGGAATTTCAAAGCTTTGACTTGGGAGTTACAATCAGTTTTCAAAGAGGAATTACAAGCCATTACAAGCCTTAACTTCAGCCTTCAAGTGGCCGTTGATATCAGTCAACATTGGAGCATCTTAAGCCTTAATTTCAGCCTTCAATTGGCTGTTTAATTCAGTCAGCTTTTGGAGCAACTAAAGGGCGTCCAAGTACACCCTTGTCCACATACATTCAAGCTAATTTCAAGGCTTGAACCAAGGAGGAGTTACACTTCTTTGCTGTTTGAATTTGGGCGTGAAAATTGGAGGAAATACATCTCCAACTTGCTGCTTGGATGGGCGTGAATTAAGGGGAGTTACACTCTCTTAATTCTGATTTTATTTCAGCCTTAATTTGGAGGTTATAAACCACCATTTTCTCTTTGATGTATCTAGTTAAATAAGGCTTCTTTTATTAATGTATCTAGACAACAAAAGCTGATTTGTACTTAGCTTTAGCTTAGGCGTGTAACAAGTGAGCTGAACAGCCACTTAAGTTAGCTTGTACTTAAGGATGCTTGTTTACTATAAATAGCAAGCAAATGTGAATGAAAAATCAGATTATTCAAACAAAAAAACTTGTCTTACATTCGTTTCTTGGATTAGAAACAAAAACCTGAAATTCTTGGATTTGGAATTTCGTTTCCTTTGCTTAGTTAGCTAGTTTAGGTTACTAGTTGGCTTGTGATCTTAGGAATCCAAAACGTTTCTTAGTGGTGTGACTTTATCTAAGAAGCCTTTGGTTCTTTAGCCTTATCTATCCCTTGGTTTATCCCTTGTGTATTTCGAGTGTTCTCCAAATATACAACAGTACTAATAAACCGGCTGAGTTCACAGCTAGGTTCCGGGTATGGGTATAAGGGGTCCATCTACTTATGGGACCAATGAACAAAAATGCGAGTAAAAGACTCAAACGGAAATACATGAAAAAGCTAGAAAGAATAGAGACGGTACCTAGAAGAAAATCTGGAAATTCTTTGGGATGCTTGCGAAGACGCAGGCGGTTCAAAATCCGGCTGGGTTTCTTTGATTACCCTCTCGAAAACCTTTGGCTAGCTTGCAACGACCCAGACGGTCTGTAGACCGGTTGCTCTCAACGAATCTCAACTCCGAATGCTCTCAACTCTCAAATCGCCGGCTGCTCTCAAATTTTCAGAAATTTGGCAAAGTTTGTAAATGAGAGCTCGGGGGACATCTTCTCCTATTTATAGAATTTGTCCCAGAAGGTGAAAAGTCGTGACTCTTCGCCTTCTGCTTTTCCATCCTTCAAAAAGAATCTGAAGAGTTGTAAAAAAAAAAAAAAAAAAAAAAAAAAAAAAAAAAAAACCTTTTCACCGGCGCCACGTGGCACCCTGCCACGTCAGCACCAGTGAGGGGCAAATGTTTGGGGTAAAAATACCCTAAACACGTGGCCAAATGGCCTAGTGACACGTGGCATCCAGCCGTTGGTCAGCAGGGCTCCAATCCTCTGCTGACACGTGTCCTCTAAACCCTAAAAGGGAAACCATCCCTTCCCCACTATAAATAGTGGAAGGACCCTCATTAATGGGGGGCTGGAACATTTGTTGTTCACATTGAATACTCCTCAAAAAGAAAAACACTTACCCCGAGCAATATTAATTGCAGAATTCTCCCATTACGCGAGAAGTAACTTCTACATTACGTGCATTCTACCTCCCGTATCTTTACTAACTTGATCGTCGGAGGCGGAGCTCCTACCCCCAGGAGTCTTCGTGATTTTGCAGGCACAGGCGTCGAAGGGCATTCTTGGAATTGTAACTCTCCGCAGGACACATCAAAAAACCCCGAAACAAAAGTCAAACACATTCAAACAAAGTTATTTAAATCAAATGGAAGTGAAATGCATTCTACAAAGCTAATTGAATCAAATGAAAGTTAAACACATTCAAACAACGCTATTTGAATCAAACGAAAGTCAAATACATTCTACGAAGCTAATTGAATCAATGAAAGTCAAACACATTCAAACAAAACTAATTGAATCAAATGAAAGTCAAACACATTCAAACAATGCCTTTTAAATCAAATGAAAGTCAAACACATTCAAAAAAAGCTTTTTAATTTAAATGAAAGTCAAACACATTCAAACAAAGGTATATAAATCAAATGAAAGTGAAATGCATTCTACAAAGAAAATTAAATCAAAAGAAAGTCAAACACATTCAAACAAAGCTATTTGAATGAAATGAAAGTCAAATACATTCTACAAAGCAAATTGAATCAAATGAAAGTCAAACACATTCAAACAAAGCTATTTGAATCAAATGACAATAAAATACATTTTACAAAGCTAGTTGAATCAAATGAAAGTCGAACACATTCAAACAAAGCTAATTGAATCAAATGAAAGTCAAACATATTCCAACAAAGCTATTTTAATCAAATGAATGTCAAATACGTTCAACAAAGCTAATTGAATCAAATTAAAAGTCAAACACATTAAAACAAAGCCTTTTAAATCAAATGAAAGTCAAGCACATTCAAAAAAAGCTTTTTAATTTAAATTAAAATCAAACACATTCAAACAAAGCTATATAAATAAAATGAAAGTGAAATGCATTCTACAAAGCAAATTAAATCAAATGAAAGTCAAACACATTCAAACAAAGCTATTTGAATCAAATGAAAGTAAAATACATTCTACAAACCTAATTGGATCAAATGAAAGTCAAACACATTCAAACAAAGCTATTTAAATCAAATGGAAGTCAAATACATTCTACAAAGCTGATTGAATTAAAGAAAGTCAATCACATTCCTACAAAGCTATTTGAATCAATTGAAAGTCAAATACGTTCTACAAAGCTAATTGTATCAAATGAAAGTCAAACACATTCAAACAAAGTTATTTAAATCAAATGGAAGTGAAATGCATTCTACAAAGCTAATTGAATCAAATGAAAGTTAAACACATTCAAACAACGCTATTTGAATCAAATGAAAGTCAAATACATTCTACTAAGCTAATTGAATCAAATGAAAGTGAAACACATTCAAACAAAGCTATTTGAATCAAATGACAGTCAAATACATTTTACAATGCTAGTTGAATCAAATGAAAGTCAAACACATTCAAACAAAGCTAATTGAATCAAATGAAAGTCAAACGCATTCAAACAAAGTTATTTAAATCAAATGAAAGTCAAATGCATTCACACAAAGCTAATTAAATCAAATAAAAGTAAAATACATTCTACAGAGCTAATTGAATCAAATTAAAAGTCAAACACATTTAAACAAAGCCTTTTAAATCAAATGAAAGTCAAACACATTCAAAAAAAGCTTTTTAATTTAAATTAAAATCAAACACATTCAAACAAAGCTATATAAATAAAATGAAAGTGAAATGCATTCTATAAAGCAAATTAAATCAAATGAAAGTCAAACACATTCAAACAAAGCTATTTGAATCAAATGAAAGTAAAATACATTCTACAAAGCTAATTGGATCAAATGAAAGTCAAACACATTCAAACAAAGCTATTTAAATCAAATGGAAGTCAAATACATTCTACAAAGCTGATTGAATTAAATGAAATTCAATCACATTCCTACAAAGCTATTTGAATCAAATGAAAGTCAAATACGTTCTACAAAGCTAATTGTATCAAATGACAGTCAAACACATTCAAACAAAGTTATTTAAATCAAATGGAAGTGAAATGCATTCTACAAAGCTAATTGAATCAAATGAAAGTTAAACACATTCAAACAACGCTATTTGAATCAAATGAAAGTCAAATACATTCTACTAAGCTAATTGAATCAAATGAAAGTGAAACACATTCAAACAAAGCTATTTGAATCAAATGACAGTCAAATACATTCTACGAAGCTAATTGGATCAAATGAAAGTCAAACACATTCAAACAAAGCTATTTAAATCAAATGAAAGTGAAATACATTCTACAAAGCAAATTAAATCAAATAAAAGTCAAACACATTCAAACAAAGCTATTTGAATCAAATGAAAGTAAAATCCATTCTACAAAGCTAATTGGATCAAATGAAAGTCAAACACATTCAAACAAAGCTATTTAAATCAAATGGAAGTCAAATACATTCTCTAAAGCTGATTGAATTAAATGAAAGTCAATCACATTCCTACAAAGCTATTTGAATCAAATGAAAGTCAAATACGTTCTACAAAGCTAATTGTATCAAATGAAAGTCAAACACATTCAAACAAAGTTATTTAAATCAAATGGAAGTGAAATGCATTCTACAAAGCTAATTGAATCAAATGAAAGTTAAAAACATTCAAACAACGCTATTTGAATCAAACGAAAGTCAAATACATTCTACGAAGCTAATTGAATCAATGAAAGTCAAACACATTCAAACAAAACTAATTGAATCAAATGAAAGTCAAACACATTCAAACAATGCCTTTTAAATCAAATGAAAGTCAAACACATTCAAAAAAAGCATTTTAATTTAAATGAAAGTCAAACACATTCAAACAAAGGTATATAAATCAAATGAAAGTGAAATGCATTCTATTAAGCAAATTGAATCAAAAGAAAGTTAAACACATTCAAACAAAGCTATTTGAATCAAATGAAAGTTAAATACATTCTACAAAGCAAATTGAATCAAATGAAAGTCAAACACATTCAAACAATGCTAGTTGAATCAAATGAAAGTCAAACACATTCAAACAAAGCTAATTGAATCAAATGAAAGTCAAACGCATTCAAACAAAGTTATTTAAATCAAATGAAAGTCAAATGCATTCACACAAAGCTAATTAAATCAAATAAAAGTAAAATACATTCTACAAAGCAGATTGAATTAAATGAAAGTCAATCACATTCCTACAAAGCTATTTGAAACAAATGAAAGTCAAATACGTTCTACAAAGCTAATTGTATCAAATGAAAGTCAAACACATTCAAACAAAGTTATTTAAATCAAATGGAAGTGAAATGCATTCTACAAAGCTAATTGAATCAAATGAAAGTTAAACACATTCAAACAACGCTATTTGAATCAAACGAAAGTCAAATACATTCTACGAAGCTAATTGAATCAATGAAAGTCAAACACATTCAAACAAAACTAATTGAATCAAATGAAAGTCAAACACATTCAAACAATGCCTTTTAAATCAAATGAAAGTCAAACACATTCAAAAAAAAGCTTTTTAATTTAAATGAAAGTCAAACACATTCAAACAAAGGTATATAAATCTAATGAAAGTGAAATGCATTCTACAAAGCAAATTGAATCAAAAGAAAGTCAAACACATTCAAACAAAGCTAATTGAATCAAATGAAAGTCAAATACATTCTACAAAGCAAATTGAATCAAATGAAAGTCAAACACATTCAAACAAAGGTATTTGAATCAAATGAAAGTAAAATCCATTCTACAAAGCTAGTTGGATCAAATGAAAGTCAAACACATTCAAACAAAGCTATTTAAATCAAATGGAAGTCAAATACATTCTCTAAAGCTGATTGAATTAAATGAAAGTCAATCACATTCCTACAAAGCTATTTGAATCAAATGAAAGTCAAATACGTTCTACAAAGCTAATTGTATCAAATGAAAGTCAAACACATTCAAACAAAGTTATTTAAATCAAATGGAAGTGAAATGCATTCTACAAAGCTAATTGAATCAAATGAAAGTTAAACACATTCAAACAACGCTATTTGAATCAAACGAAAGTCAAATACATTCTACGAAGCTAATTGAATCAATGAAAGTCAAACACATTCAAACAATACTAATTGAATCAAATGAAAGTCAAACACATTCAAACAATGCCTTTTAAATCAAATGAAAGTCAAACACATTCAAAAAAAGCTTTTTAATTTAAATGAAAGTCAAACACATTCAAACAAAGGAATATAAATCAAATGAAAGTGAAATGCATTCTACAAAGCAAATTGAATCAAAAGAAAGTCAAACACATTCAAACAAAGCTAATTGAATCAAATGAAAGTCAAATACATTCTACAAAGCAAATTGAATCAAATGAAAGTCAAACACATTCAAACAAAGCTATTTGAATCAAATGACAGTAAAATACATTTTACAAAGCTAGTTGAATCAAATGAAAGTCAAACACATTCAAACAAAGCTAATTGAATAAAATGAAAGTCAAACATATTCCAACAAAGCTATTTTAATCAAATGAATGTCAAATACGTTCAACAAAGCTAATTGAATCAAATTAAAAGTCAAACACATTTAAACAAAGCCTTTTAAATCAAATGAAAGTCAAACACATTCAAAAAAAGCTTTTTAATTTATATTAAAATCAAACACATTCAAACAAAGCTATATAAATCAATTGAAAGTGAAATGCATTCTACAAAGTAAATTAAATCAAATGAAAGTCAAACACATTCAAACAACGCTATTTGAATCAAATGAAAGTAAAATACATTCTACAAAGCTAATTGGATCAAATGAAAGTCAAACACATTCAAACAAAGCTATTTAAATCAAATGGAAGTCAAATACATTCTACAAAGCAGATTGAATTAAATGAAAGTCAATCACATTCCTACAAAGCTATTTGAATCAAATGAAAGTCAAATACGTTCTACAAAGCTAATTGTATCAAATGAAAGTCAAACACATTCAAACAAAGTTATTTAAATCAAATGGAAGTGAAATGCATTCTACAAAGCTAATTGAATCAAATGAAAGTTAAACACATTCAAACAACGCTATTTGAATCAAACGAAAGTCAAATACATTCTACGAAGCTAATTGAATCAATGAAAGTCAAACACATTCAAACAAAACTAATTGAATCAAATGAAAGTCAAACACATTCAAACAATGCCTTTTAAATCAAATGAAAGTCAAACACATTCAAAAAAAGCTTTATAATTTAAATGAAAGTCAAACACATTCAAACAAAGGTATATAAATCAAATGAAAGTGAAATGCATTCTATTAAGCAAATTGAATCAAAAGAAAGTTAAACACATTCAAACAAAGCTATTTGAATCAAATGAAAGTTAAATACATTCTACAAAGCAAATTGAATCAAATGAAAGTCAAACACATTCAAACAAAGGTATTTGAATCAAATGACAGTGAAATACATTTTACAAAGCTAGTTGAATCAAATGAAAGTCAAACACATTCAAACAAAGCTAATTGAATCAAATGAAAGTCAAACATATTCCAACAAAGCTATTTTAATCAAATGAATGTCAAATACGTTCAACAAAGCTAATTGAATCCAATTAAAAGTCAAACACATTTAAACAAAGCCTTTTAAATCAAATGAAAGTCAAACACATTCAAAAAAAGCTTTTTAATTTAAATTAAAATCAAACACATTCAAACAAAGCTATATAAATAAAATGAAAGTGAAATGCATTCTATAAAGCAAATTAAATCAAATGAAAGTCAAACACATTCAAACAAAGCTATTTGAATCAAATGAAAGTAAAATACATTCTACAAAGCTAATTGGATCAAATGAAAGTCAAACACATTCAAACAAAGCTATTTAAATCAAATGGAAGTCAAATACATTCTACAAAGCTGATTGAATTAAATGAAATTCAATCACATTCCTACAAAGCTATTTGAATCAAATGAAAGTCAAATACGTTCTACAAAGCTAATTGTATCAAATGACAGTCAAACACATTCAAACAAAGTTATTTAAATCAAATGGAAGTGAAATGCATTCTACAAAGCTAATTGAATCAAATGAAAGTTAAACACATTCAAACAACGCTATTTGAATCAAATGAAAGTCAAGTACATTCTACTAAGCTAATTGAATCAAATGAAAGTGAAACACATTCAAACAAAGCTATTTGAATCAAATGACAGTCAAATACATTTTACAATGCTAGTTGAATCAAATGAAAGTCAAACACATTCAAACAAAGCTAATTGAATCAAATGAAAGTCAAACGCATTCAAACAAAGTTATTTAAATCAAATGAAAGTCAAATGCATTCACACAAAGCTAATTAAATCAAATAAAAGAAAAATACATTCTACAGAGCTAATTGAATCAAATTAAAAGTCAAACACATTTAAACAAAGCCTTTTAAATCAAATGAAAGTCAAACACATTCAAAAAAAGCTTTTTAATTTAAATTATAATCAAACACATTCAAACAAAGCTATATAAATCAAATGAAAGTGAAATACATTCTACAAAGCAAATTAAATCAAATAAAAGTCAAACACATTCAAACAAAGCTATTTGAATCAAATGAAAGTAAAATCCATTCTACAAAGCTAATTGGATCAAATGAAAGTCAAACACATTCAAACAAAGCTATTTTAATCAAATGGATGTCAAATACATTCTCTAAAGCTGATTGAATTAAATGAAAGTCAATCACATTCCTACAAAGCTATTTGAATCAAATGAAAGTCAAATACGTTCTACAAAGCTAATTGTATCAAATGAAAGTCAAACACATTCAAACAAAGTTATTTAAATCAAATGGAAGTGAAATGCATTCTACAAAGCTAATTGAATCAAATGAAAGTTAAACACATTCAAACAACGCTATTTGAATCAAACGAAAGTCAAATACATTCTACGAAGCTAATTGAATCAATGAAAGTCAAACACATTCAAACAAAACTAATTGAATCAAATGAAAGTCAAACACATTCAAACAATGCCTTTTAAATCAAATGAAAGTCAAACACATTCAAAAAAAGCTTTTTAATTTAAATGAAAGTCAAACACATTCATACAAAGGAATATAAATCAAATGAAAGTGAAATGCATTCTACAAAGCAAATTGAATCAAAAGAAAGTCAAACACATTCAAACAAAGCTAATTGAATCAAATGAAAGTCAAATACATTCTACAAAGCAAATTGAATCAAATGAAAGTCAAACACATTCAAACAAAGCTATTTGAATCAAATGATAGTAAAATACATTTTACAAAGCTAGTTGAATCAAATGAAAGTCAAACACATTCAAACAAAGCTAATTGAATCAAATGAAAGTCAAACATATTCCAACAAAGCTATTTTAATCAAATGAATGTCAAATACGTTCAACAAAGCTAATTGAATCAAATTAAAAGTCAAACACATTTAAACAAAGCCTTTTAAATCAAATGAAAGTCAAACACATTCAAAAAAAGCTTTTTAATTTAAATTAAAATCAAACACATTCAAACAAAGCTATATAAATAAAATGAAAGTGAAATGCATTCAACAAAGCAAATTAAATCAAATGAAAGTCAAACACATTCAAACAAAGCTATTTGAATCAAATGAAAGTAAAATACATTCTACAAAGCTAATTCGATCAAATGAAAGTCAAACACATTCAAACAAAGCTATTTAAATCAAATGGAAGTCAAATACATTCTACAAAGCTGATTGAATTAAATGAAAGTCAATCACATTCCTACAAAGCTATTTGAATCAAATGAAAGTCAAATACGTTCTACAAAGCTATTTGTATCAAATGAAAGTCAAACACATTCAAACAAAGTTATTTAAATCAAATGGAAGTGAAATGCATTCTACAAAGCTAATTGAATCAAATGAAAGTTAAACACATTCAAACAACGCTATTTGAATCAAACGAAAGTCAAATACATTCTACGAAGCTAATTGAATCAATGAAAGTCAAACACATTCAAACAAAACTAATTAAATCAAAAGAAAGTCAAATACGTTCAAACAATGCCTTTTAAATCAAATGAAAGTCAAACACATTCAAAAAAAGCTTTTTAATGTAAATGAAAGTCAAACACATTCAAACAAAGGTATATAAATCAAATGAAAGTGAAATGCATTCTACAAAGCAAATTGAATCAAAAGAAAGTCAAACACACTCAAACAAAGCTAATTGAATCAAATGAAAGTCAAATACATTCTACAAAGCAAATTGAATCAAATGAAAGTCAAACACATTCAAACAAAGCTATTTGAATCAAATGACAGTAAAATACATTTTACAAAGCTAGTTGAATCAAATGAAAGTCAAACACATTCAAACAAAGCTAATTGAATCAAATGAAAGTCAAACATATTCCAACAAAGCTATTATAATCAAATGAATGTCAAATACGTTCAACAAAGCTAATTGAATCAAATTAAAAGTCAAACACATTTAAACAAAGCCTTTTAAATCAAATGAAAGTCAAACACATTCAAAAAAAGCTTTTTAATTTAAATTAAAATCAAACACATTCAAACAAAGCTATTTAAATCAAATGAAAGTGAAATGCATTCTACAAAGAAAATTAAATCAAATGAAAGTCAAACACATTCAAACAACGCTATTTGAATCAAATGAAAGTAAAATACATTCTACAAAGCTAATTCGATCAAATGAAAGTCAAACACATTCAAACAAAGCTATTTAAATCAAATGGAAGTGAAATGCATTCTACAAAGCTAATTGAATCAAATGAAAGTTAAACACATTCAAACAACGCTATTTGAATCAAACGAAAGTCAAATACATTCTACGAAGCTAATTGAATCAATGAAAGTCAAACACATTCAAACAAAACTAATTGAATCAAATGAAAGTCAAACACATTCAAACAATGCCTTTTAAATCAAATGAAAGTCAAACACATTCAAAAAAAGCTTTTTAATTTAAATGAAAGTCAAACACATTCAAACAAAGGTATATAAATCAAATGAAAGTGAAATGCATTCTATTAAGCAAATTGAATCAAAAGAAAGTTAAACACATTCAAACAAAGCTATTTGAATCAAATGAAAGTTAAATACATTCTACAAAGCAAATTGAATCAAATGAAAGTCAAACACATTCAAACAAAGGTATTTGAATCAAATGACAGTAAAATACATTTTACAAAGTGATTAGGGGATTTTTATCCACCAATCACCGTCTGACAAGTGGACCAACCAGGTTCCGCCACGGGTCCTTCACGAAGGCCAATAGGAGCCTGCCACGTGTCAATCACAGATACGTCCTCTACGGACCAATCAAGGCACGCCACGTGTCCACCCATGCCAAATGGGAAAACCGGCCATCAAGGCCTAATCCAGTCTAGAGGCCCGATCAGCCCTAGGTTTACCTTAAACCTAGAGAGTGGCACGCTTCTCAAGGCTATAAATACTTAATTTATCCTCATTAGTTAAAGGATCGAGAAATCAAGAAATCAAGCAGAGAAGAACAGAAATATTACGGAACACCAACAACCGGCTAATCTCGCTAACGACGCAGATTACCAACATTAAGCACTCTCACCTGGAGAGATCTTATTACTTTAATTTCCGTATTAATTACTCCTTAATCAGGTACTAACTTGACCGTTGGAGGCGGAGCTCTCAGGAGTCTCCGTTATTTTGCAGGTACAGGCGTCCGGTTCCAGTCTCGGAATTGTAACTCTCCCGCAGGACATCAGAAAACCCCGAAACATTTGGCGCCGTCTGTGGGGAGAGTACTTCAGAGATGGCATCCAAGTCTGTACCGACTCCTGAAGAGAGGCGTCCCCTAGACGATCCTCAAGTTCAGTCGGACCATGATACCGAAAGTGAATTTGAAGTTGAAACTCATACAGCTCCAGACGGGACCCTAAGGGCCCGACGTACCCGTCATACCGAAAGGAGGGAACGGGAGCATCTTCAAACAGGATGCGAGCCAGCAGGCGCACCGCCTGCTCGGCAACAGCCGACTGATGGGTCTGCTCCCATCACAAGGAACAAACTCATGACCTTCATGAGGGACTTCAAGGGAGAGATTCAAGAGTTGATCAACAAAAAACCGCCTGCTTCAGTCAAAGAGCAGTCGGCCAAGAAACCTTCCACTTCACTGAAGAGGAAGCCAGTTCAAGGGCGAGAGGCGACTCCTCATCCTAAATCCAAGAAGCGGGAGCCACCTGCTCTTGATTTCACAAAACTCCGTTATCCTACGGGAAATAGGAAACCGGTTCGTCATATTCAGGCGGACGGGTCAAAGCAAACGTTCACAGATGCACGGCTCCTGCTAGAGCAGAAGAAGGTTGACCGATTATCAGAGTCGGCTTCTACTTCAAATTTTCAAGACAGTTTGCGAAATGCCTCGATGAGGCATACTTAGTCGTACCATGAGAGTCAGTCAGGCGGCACCTCCCGTCAGTCCGGCTTTCATAGTGCCCAGGCGGTACCAAACTTACCATTTGTGCCGCAACAACAGTATTTTATGCAGCCACCTCCATTTGGTGGACCTGCAGCAAAAAACGTCCAACCTATGGACTGGCAGCTACGGCTGCTTAGACTTGGTGAACAGCCGTCGGCCTTCTCCCAGGAAATTACTGAAGCCGCTCAGCCGGCCAAAGTAAAAAATGTTCTAGTAGGCGCCTATGATGGCACTACAAACCCAGAAGACCATCTGATGGCATTCACCAACCTGATGTACCTTCAAGGGTTGGATGATCCCACTTGGTGCAAGTGTTTCCCAGCGACTCTCAAGGGAATTGCACAACAATGGTTCGGCAACCTGCCGACTGGTTGTGTAAACAGCTTCAGGACGCTTGCTTACTTATTTGCCTCCAACTTCGCTATGAACATCCCTGCGAAGAAAACGACCCTTGATTTGGGAACAATTCAGCAGGGCGAGAAGGAGGGGCTTCGTTCTTACATCAGGCGGTTCAACCTGATGAGAATACAGATTCAAGGGTTACCGGATGAGGTAGCTTATACTGACTTTTTTAGGGGTCTCAAAGACGGGTCTACCTTCAAATTTGATTTAGTTCGAAAAAGGGTGGCGACTCTTCAAGAGGCCTTGATTGAAGCAGAAGCCTATATACAGGCGACTGATCTGTGTACGATAAAACAGTCGGACGGGAAGAGGTTCGACAAAAGAGAGGGACGACAGAAACAGTCGTCCAACAAAGATGAGAAAAGAAAAGAGGTCTGGGCGGCTGATTCCTCTAAACAGCCGACTCAGAAAAAGAAAAAAGAATTCAAACCATACTCCCCAAAGTATGTGTTTAACAAGGATAACCAGTTTATCCTAAAAGAAATAAAGGGACGGTTCTCAATTGAGAAGCCGCTCCCCATGAAGGGTTCTGCAAGCAACCGGAACCAAGACAAAATCTGTGCTTATCATGATGATGTTGGTCATCACACCAATGACTGCATCAGTCTCATGCGGTACCTAGACCGCTTGGCTGATCAAGGTGATCTTGACACTTATGTCAAGAAATCTACGGGGAACACTTCCTCAAAAAAGCAGTCGGCCAAAAAGAATCAACAGGCCGACAGTTCCGATACAGATGATGCAGTCGTCTACACCATTGCAGGCGGCTTCTCAGGAGGCGGCCCCACTATTAGGGGCAACAAAGATAATATAAGGCGGTTAGATGTAAATTCCGTTCACCAAGAACGGCCGTCCAAATATACATTTCCTGAGATTGTCATCACTGAAGAGGATCTAGGAGGAATAAGGGGGCCGCATGACGACCCTCTCGTTATTGAATGTAAAGTGGCCAACCAGAGAGTTGGCCGAATCCTCATAGATACCGGGAGCTCCTCAGATCTCATCAGCAGCAAATGTCTGTCAAAACTGAAATATCAGACGGACTGCATACATCCGGCCTCCCACCCTTTAATAGGGTTTGGAGGAGGAGTCGTCCACCCACTGGGACGAGTAGATTTACCCATTCGCCTGGGCGAAAAAAGGGGAAGGACGACACATGGTAGTCCGGTTCCTAGTAGTAGAGGAACTCTCGGCCTACAACATGATTCTGGGTCGACCAACCCTGAATAATTCCAAGGCTGTTATAATCCCGTCTCTTATGCTGCTTAAGTTTGAGAGGGATAATGGAACAGTCGGCTCCCTAAGGGGAGATCAGAGGATGGCCCGAGAGTGCTATCTCTCGGATGTCAAGCCCACTGTTATGGCCACTGGGTCAAGTGGAGAAAAAACAGACCTTGACAATGTCAAGGAGAGTGCGCCTGTTCAAGAAACAGGCGACAAAAAGAGAAAGGCGTCCCAGACAGAGTCCGCGAGAAAAGCAAGAAAATAGCAATCATTGGCAGAGGAGCGGCCGAATGAGTTCCGCCCTCAGCCGGCTGGTGAGCATGCGGACCTGATATTAGACGACTCACGTCCTGACCGAACAGTCAAAGTTGGGACGACTGCTCTAAGAAACCTTGGTGACGACTTTCACAACCTGTTGAAAGAATACAAGGACATCTTTGCATTTGAAGTCCATGAAATGCCAGGCATTAGTCCTGATCTGGCAGTACATAAACTCGCTGTGGATCCGAAAAAGAAGCCGGTACGGCAAAAGAAGCGGAACCATGGTGAAGAAAGAGGTCAGGCGGCAGCCGCCGAAGTCAAAAAATTACTTGATGCAGGGTTCATTCGACAATGTTACTTCCCAGATTGGGTTGCAAATGTGGTGCTTGTTAAAAAGCCGAATGGTACCTGGCGAATGTGTGTAGACTACACAGACTTAAACAAGGCGTGCCCCAAAGACAGTTACCCTCTGCCTAAAATTGATAACCTGGTCGACTCAACAGCCGGCCATGCCTTGATGAGTTTCATGGACGCCTATTCTGGTTTCCATCAAATTCCCTTATGGAAGAAAGATCAGGAGAAGACGGCCTTCGTCACTGATCAGGGGTTATACTGTTACACGGTCATGCCGTTTGGTCTTAAGAATGCCCCGGCTACCTTCCAACGAATGATAAACACAGTGTTCTTTGATCAGATTGGGAGAAACGTCGAGGCATATATTGATGATATGATTGTCAAGACTAAACTTCAGAAAGATCATCTGGCGGACCTCCGAGAAACTTTCGCCACACTCAGGCGGCACCATGTCATGCTCAATCCCAAGAAATGTGTATTTGGAGTTGAGTCTGGGAAATTTCTCGGATTCCTTATCAATCAGAGAGGAATAGAGGCGAACCCTGAGAAGGTACAGGCGGTCATTGACATGCAGTCGCCTCGTACCGTCCGAGAGGTTCAGAAGTTAACAGGTTGTCTGGCGGCCTTGGGGAGATTCCTAAGCCGATCAGGCGACAAATGCCTATACTTTTTCCAAGCAATTAAGAAAAAGGCAAGGTTCGAATGTGGGCCGGATGCTGAGGCCGCCTTCCAGAAATTAAAGGTTCACTTGCATTCCTTGCCGAGGCTGGTCAGCCCTTTGCCCAAAGAAGATCTCTACATGTACCTGGCCGTCTCTGATCATGCGTTAAGCGCTGTGCTCCTTGCTGAAAGGGACGGCTGTCAGCTCCCGGTCTACTTTGTCAGTCACGTACTGAAAAATGCCGAGTTGAGGTATCCCCTAGTGGAGAAATTTGGTCTTGCACTCTTCATGGCTGTTAAAAAATTAAAGCCCTACTTTTTGGCACATGCAGTCGTCGTGTATACCGACCAACCAATCAAGCGGCCACTGACCATCATGGAGTCGTCAGGCCGAATGATCAAATGGGCCATAGAAATACAGAGCCTCGAAGTTACTTTCGAGCCTAGAAAAGCAGTGAAGGGGCAAGCCTTTGCTGACTTTATTGTAGAGATGACTCGTCCTCCTGACTCTCAAGTTCCAGACCAAGTCTGGAAGGTATATGTGGACGGAAGCTCTACTTCAAATGGTTGTGGAGCAGGCGTCGTATGTCAATCTCCAGAGGGCGACAGGTTCGAGTATGCTCTACGCTTCAGTTTTCAGGCTTCAAACAATGAGGCAGAATATGAAGCTTTACTAGCCGGGATCCGCATGTGCAAGGCGGCAGGGGCAAGAAAAATAGACGCCTGTTCTGATTCACAATTGATAGTGAGTCAGTACAATGGCGAATACGAAGCAACCCATCCGACCATGATCAAGTATTTACAGGCGGTCCGACAAGCAGTCGGCTCCCTTGAGGATTTCCATCTAATCCAAGTGCCGAGATCAGAAAACAACCAGGCAGATGCACTGTCAAAATTAGCATCATCCGCCTCCTCCGATACTCCTCGAACTGTTTTTTGGGAAGTAATGGAGAAGAGAAGCATCGAGGAAAACCCTATTGGAATCCTAGACAGAAGCTCAACCTGGATGGATTCAATCAGGGCATTTCTGACAAACGGTACACTGCCGGATGATCCTCAACAGGCGGCAGCACTGAAAAAAACGAGCCTCCTGTTTTGAAATGATACAGGGAGAACTTCACAAGAGGGGGTACCTTCAACCCTTCTTAAAGTGTGTTACTCCTGAAAAGGGACGAGAGATACTAGATGATCTTCACTCTGGTTTCTGTGCTTCCCATATAGGTGGTAGGATGCTTGCTCAAAGGGCAAGGCGGCAGGGCTACTTTTGCCTACTTTGAAAGCAGATGCAATGGAGATGGTGAAAAAATGTGACAAGTGCCAAAGGTTTGGCAAATTAATTCACCGTCCGGCTACTGACCTCACTACCATTCACAGCCCACTACCGTTTGCTAAGTGGGGCATGGACATTCTGGGTCCATATACGCCTGCTACAGGCGGCAGAAGGTATATACTTGTTGCCGTTGACTACTTCACTAAATGGGTAGAGGCGGAGGCTGTAAAGGAATCAAGACGAAAGATGTAATTTCATTCATTTGGAAAAACGTCATCACTCGGTTCGGGGTTCCCATGTCTATGGTTTTTGATAATGGTCCCCAATTTGAGACGCCTGTTCTCAAAAGCTGGTTGGAGACCAAGGAATTGCACATTACTTTGCATCTGTCGGTCGTCCACAAGCAAACGGCCAGGTAGAAGCCTTTAATAAAATCATCTCAGACGGTCTCAAGAAAAAGATTGAACGAGCAGCGGCCTATGGCGGACGAACTACCACATGTTCTCTGGGCCATTAGGACGACTGAAAAAGGGGCGACTGGAGAAACTCCATTCCTCCTAACTTATGGTGCAGAAGCTGTTCTTCCAATAGAACACTACGAGCCGACTCTTCGAGTAATGCTGTATAACGAAGAGGCAAACTGGGAAGCCATGCGCCTGGCATTAGACTCACTTCCTGAAAAGAGGGGCAATGCTGTTTTGCGCCATGAGATCTATCGCCTGAGAATGACTAGATCATACAACAAAAAAGTACACAGGTCGTCCACTCAAAGTAGGGACTTTGTACTTAGAAAAAATGGAAGCAGTAGGTAGGCTAATGAGTCTGGCAAACTAACTCCCAACTGGGAAGGACCCTACCGAATCTATGAGGAAGTCAGGGACGGTACCTACCGTCTGGAAACACCAGACGGACAACCGTTGCCTCGAACTTGGAATGTAGATAACCTTAAAAAATTTCTTCTGAGAGATGTAAAGTAAAGAGCTACTTAATAAAGTTTGCACTTACTATTTAATTGTATTACGAGGGGCATGCCGTCTGTACTTTACAGTCGGCTACTCTCCATTGAGTTTTTACTCACAATACTTAGCTAAAAAGATTAGGGCCTGGCCGACCCTGTGCCTAACAGGCGGCTACCCTTCTTTTACTTAGCACCTACGTTCACCAAGAACTTACCAAGGCCACGGCCGAATGATCAGACCAGGCGCCAAGCCAACTGATCAAATCTACAAACTAATACGACCTGTCCCAACATCATAGCAGGCGTCCGACGGCATCCCTCCGGATGAAATTCGTCGCAGAGAGCAGCTCCCTTTTGGGTGGAACATTGTTCTATAAACTAATTACACGGCACCTATACGACTGTCCCCAAGGGCAACCACGTAGCCGTTTTTGAGACAAGGATAACTCTATCACTAACCAAACCAGTGGTAGCAGTTGACATCTGAGTCAGATGACCGCCTGTATTACTTGGGATAAATGCAGGGGGTACCTATTGAGTTAATAGCCAACAAACATTGGCGAATCAAGGGGTCTAGCCGGCCTACGCCGCCTGGCACCTCTACTTCTCAAACAAAAGTGACGGCGACTGAGTAACTCCAACGTTAACTCATAGTCACTCCTTCAAATTTGGTATAAAACCTAAAAAGTTTGAGTCGTCCGCCTGTTTCAAACAAACAAGGGCACTCAAACCCCTATTCCTACTAGGTAACCTATTGAGTTAATAGCCAACAAACATTGGCGAATCAAGGGGTCTAGCCGGCCTACGCCGCCTGGTACCTCTACTACTCAATCTAGATTGTGACGAAGACTAAGTAACTCCTAGGTTAATAGTCACTCAAACTTAGTATGGAGCCTAAAAGGTATGAGTCGTCCACCTGTTTTTAATAAAAGGGCTCTCAACCAATACTCTTGCTAGGTTAACAAATTACGAGTTAAAAGCCAACATTGGAAATAAAGGGAAACAACCGGCACCCGCCGCTTGTTATCCTACTTAATTCCTTGGCAACTAGGAAATACTATTTACTTGGTCACCAATTGAATAAATAGTTCGAATACCGATTGAATAAATGGCCGACTGATCATCTACCCTGGAAACAGACCACCAGTCGTCCAGGGGCATAGGCGGCATACTTACTATTTGTACCTGTCTTAACGTTCGGCCATACACACAGTCGGTCTAGTGAACAAAGGGATATAGATATGGAATACTTAGACAAATTTGAACCAAAACAAAAATTTGATTAAAAATGGGCCGGTCATTAAGACCAGCAGAATATTCAAAACCCCGGCCCCCTGGCCGGGTAATTACAAAGCAAACGGCACGCAGGCCGTGGAAAAAACTTAAAGCTTAAGAAGGGGGCAGTTCAGTATCAGCAGCTGCCGCCTGGTCAGCACTCTTCTTGCTGGACTCGGCTTTAGCTGCACCCTCTTTTGATGCCTTACCCCCAAGTGGCACAAGCGCCACAACCGGCTCTTCCTCCTCCAACGCACCTTCCAATGCCTCTTCTTCAGCAGCCGCCAGGATCTGTTGATTATATGTTTCCGAACACTGGCGGTACGTTCTTTCCCATGAGGCAAAGTCG
>NW_018743561.1:40000-41681 GCF_001683475.1 Chenopodium quinoa | reverse complement strand
TCCACCTCACTAACACCATCCGCCTATGGTTCTACACCGGCAACCACAGGAACTACCTAAAATTCACCTAAAAAAGGAGTCTCTTTCTTTTTGAATGAACTAAACCACCCCTACAACGCAAAGCAAGAGAGGCTAGCGAATAAGCAGACGAGGACTCTACTACCAAAGACAGTAGCTACTGGAGAAGAAAAGAGGACTCAGGACCGGACGTTAGAGTTGTGGTGTGAAAAAGCAGAAGCAGATATGCCGATGGCTGTAAGGGTAAGGTAGCTACACGCCTCAAAAAAGAGATTGACTGGGCAAGGAAGTCGAATCTCGGAGTTAGTTCAAGCTTTCAGAGCGGTAGCAAAAAAGACAAGAGCAAGGTAGGATGCCGTGGTAATCTAAGCCGTCAACGAGCAATTCGTCTCACTTTTTCCAAAGAAAGAGGCTAGGCCGCCCAGTAATTAAGCAAGCAACCTGGAATGGAGCAAATCAGCAGTCTTTTAGGCCCAGTAATTCTATTAAAAATATAAAGAGCTCGAGGAAAAATCCATATGAAAGGGAAGAGATATTCGGGTGGGTCGAATCCAATAAGTAAAGGTCATGATCGAGTTAAGCTTGCGCTTACGTTTTACAGCATGGATAACTTCGAATCATCCTCCACAACCCAATCTTTTCAAATTTCTTTGTTTTTTAGCGAATGTATAAAGTTTGTCTTCAACCTCCCTGGTTTCGACATGGGTTCAAAACTCCGCTTCGGTCGGTTAAGAAGTAGGAGCGAATTCGTCTATCACAGGTAGTCGCTCACCCGCAGGTCTTTCTCATATATAAGCTAAGCAGGAGGGAATCCAGAATATGAATGTTCATCTCCAGTTAGGGGGGCTTCTAAGCACCAGTAAGGAAGTCAGAATCCCGGAGCACTACGGGCCTAACTTATTATTCGATATAATGAAAAGCACCTTTATTGAACTAGAACCTTATCCCGGATTCCTTCATTAGCTACAAAGTCATAAAACACACCTTCCTCATCCAGACTCAAAGATTCCAGTTGGGACAAGGCACGGGTCTTGACAGTTCTTCCCTTAGAGGATTTCACAACCTTAGAAATGGAGCGCTTTACCGGGGTAAGCCCCTATGTCGTCCTTTGTATGGAGTTTTTATGGTGGTTTATCTCTCGTGCCAACACTATGTATTGAGGGCACATCCAAGGGAATGGAAGAAGGGGAGGACAATGGATCAACAAAAGAGTTGTAGTGGCATCGGGTGACGTCGCAGAGTCTGCATGGTTATGCCTTTGATCCACACTTGTCATAATTTTAGGTGTCTCAGTGGGTTTGCTAGTAGCCAGTTTCATAGGGGCTGCATGTGCATGGCTTGGGGGTTAATTAGGAAAACCCAAGACGAGGACAACAAATGAGTGAATGATTCCCTAGGCGCTGTCGTTTCAGCTTCTCCAAATTCGACCAGGTCGCCGTGAGTAGGATTCCGGCCATAACATAATGGACAGATCCAAGACGTACTCCTACAAGTAAAAGGAGTTCGAATGGATATTGGTTGGGTTCGAAAGGTTATGAATCGATTGACAAGTCCAACCCCGATATCTTTATTTCGGGGGCAATGCACCGCAAACCCATATATCGTCTGCTAATACACAACCAATTAATGGTTGGATAAAAAAAGATTTCCGGCATCACATCAT
>NW_018743561.1:22500-35000 GCF_001683475.1 Chenopodium quinoa | reverse complement strand
ATTATCATATAGAAGGAACTCCTTCTTCGCAGAGATAGAGCTATGAGTTAGCCGCGGAAGTGAGCCCAAATAGAGAAGGAAAAGCGTAGAATCAGCCCGACTCTTCTACACACCGATTCCTTTCAAGCCAACTACCGGTATTACACCATCGCTTCTATTCGTAGCGAAAAGGCCGTAGGAGAGGATGAATAGCAGATGATTGAGCTACACCCATTTCATAGCCCTCCATTGGGCATTGTCTCATTGATAGCAGAGATAGCCGGCAAAGAAGGACAAAGAAGGAAAGCAGCTTTCAAGGAAGCCTTCCTTTGATTGTGCGTTTACGCTTTGTTTAAGTTTAATGCGCTTTCTAATCCGCTTCTGTAAAGAAAACAGAGAGTCTAAGGCTAACTAACTTACATGATTTCAACTATGCCTGAAAGGTGAACAAGAAGAGTGTTCACTAGTAGCTAGTATTGAAAGAAAAGAAGCCGTTCCTTCGCTGCTTGCTTTGTGCGCTAAGAGCTTTCTTTCCTTGCCAAAGTTAGGATAGGAAGAATTGAATAGGAACATAAAAGGACATTGTTCAGAGTGAAACTGAACCAAACGCCCTCTCTCTGTAGGACTCGCTATCTATGCCACAAGGCTACTTCAAGGCAAGCTGGATCTCCTAGTGAATTCTCATTCGAGAAGTCCCTCTTAGGTATAGACAAGATATGGCAAAGCTAGGGGACTACAATTGAGTATGCCTAATTCCTTCTGTGAAAAGCTTCAAAGTTGTCTGGGTTCAATTGATGCCCTAAGATTGAAGGTTTGACCTCGAAGAACTGTCGCAAGTTGAAAGTTACATCTTTGTGGGTTCGGCCCTAAAGTGTGGATCATCGGGTTGAGTACAAAGCATGTTTCAGACCTTGGGCAGTGACTCATTTTGAGTATAATTGATAAAGTAGGAAGAGTTGCTCTCCCTTGTCTCTCTCCATTGTTGACTCAGCTTGTGCCTCAAGAAGGGTGTCCCGGCTCATAAGAACTGTAATTCGTATGCTTTGGTTTTGGCACCTGCGTCAAAGGCACGAGAAAAGAAAACCTTTTCTCACCTTTCTTACTTAAGATATGAAACCGGTTGTTTCATAGGCCACGTTGGCTAGGTTGATCTTTAATCATCAAATCACGAGTTTCATTCCATTTCCGGATCCCCTCATGAGAGTCTAAAACTTCGCTATCTTATGCCCGAAAAGTGCTCTTCTTGAGCAATCCATTCTATGAGCGGGGCAGCGTCAGGGGCAGCGACCGGCAAGCCTTCGGAAAAGAGGGAGTCCAGATTAGGATTCTCCGCCATCATATTAGAGTAGTCTTCCGCGGACGAGTTTGATGGGCTCGGAAGAGGAAGTGGTTGACCTAGTACACCTAAGACAGCAAAGAACGAGAATAAGTCGGTGAAGACCATACCAAACTTATAAGAAAAGTAAATTATAAGTCTTTTTCCATTTTTCAAATTGAATGTGTAGATACGTACGAAAAATACAAAGCAAAAAAGGACTATGCCCATTATCACAAGATTCATTTATTCGAGAACATCGTCGCAAACAGCCTTACTTAGCCCTAGCTGGATTCGTGCAGCCAGCTGAATAGGCTCTTCTCTTTGCAAGAATTAGCTCTTCGAGAATGCGCGGAGCTTAAAAAAAGAAAGAAAATCTTACTTTTTTGTGGTTTACGAGATCAGGGGAACAGGTTGGAGCCATTATTTTGTGTCAACCTCCATTAGAACAAAGGGAGCAAAAACTACTATACTATCTTTTTGCCCCGTCGCGTAAGTAATTGGGCTTATAAATAAAGTCCTATTATGCTTGCTTCCTTGACCAAGGAGATTTGCATCGCTATTTTCCAAAATGCTTTGCAAGCACTAAGCAAGTCAACTACCTTTTTGCAAAAGATATTTTCAGAAGAAAGATGGGTGGTCAGCGACTGGCTTATATATCAAGACGGCATCAATATGCCTAATGAGGTAAAGGCCACTATTAGTTGACCGCCATGAGCCCTTACCCGATGCGATTTCGGACTGTCTTTCTTCCTTGACTACTTGAAAACTCTCCTGGGATTATTTCAACTCTTGCCGACTCTGAACGAATAGTTAGCGGTGAAGAAGAAAAAAATGAGTTCTTCCTTCTTGGCAGTTAACTCTCCAGGTAGGTGAAAGCTACTCTTCTTATCTTACTTATTTAGCACCTAAGCTCAGCCTTTTTTGGTAAGAATGAATCGAATTGAAGCTATAGCGTCATCGTTTGCCGGAATCGAAATATCAGCGAGATCCGGGTCACAATTTGTATCGATTAAACAAATCGTTGGAATTCCAAAAGTAATACATTCTCGAAGGGCTGTATATTCTTCGTGTTGATCGACGACGATTACAATATCCGGTAATCCTGTCATATATTTGATCCCACCCAGATATGTTTGCAAGTGAGATAATTGTCTCTTCACCACCGCCGCATCTCTCTTTGGGAGACGGACGAGTCTCCCTGCCCTTTGTTCCATTCTCAAGTCCCTAAATTTATGAAGTCTCGTTTCTGTCGTGAACCAATTCGTTAACATACCCCCAAGCCACTTTTTTTTATTAACATAATGACAGCGAGCCCTTATTGCAGCCCGTGCTACTGAATCAGCTGCTTTCTTTTTTGTCTCAACAATTACAAATTTTTTTCCTCTATTAAATAAAAACAAGCATTAAAAACTAAATAACAAGCCTTTGATAGGGATTCTCCTGTCTCTTTGTTATGATTCAACAAGCAAGGGCAGAGCGAAAGCAGTTTCGCGTTAGTCACTAAAGCCGTTTTCTTGCTCCGTAGTGCCCGGAGAACCAGGCTTGCTTAGAAAGCTAGCTTACTAAGGTAATGCCAATTCACTTAGAAGATAGAGTCAGGCAAAAACAGGCTCTTTCTAAGGAGGTGGTTCTAGAAAGAGATCCGAATAGAGGTAGGTGGATAGTGTAGTTTCACTCTCAAAAGGGCGAATAAGGGGCCGTTAACGCGCACATTGATGAAGCCTTTTGAGGGCTATTCGATCGATATCTCATTAAGAAAAAGATGTTCCTGGTGCTGGAAATGCCCTTTTTCAAAAGTGGTTGGTTTGCGGAGGAAAAGGAAGAATTCGATTAGGCAAACCTGAAGCGAGAGAGAGCTTCTCGGTAGAGGTAGTCAAGCTAAGAGCTAGAAAGTAGCAACCCGTAAAAGCTAGCCAAAAGGCATATGAGGGGGGGGGTTGCTCGGCTCCGCTCGGAGAGGGAATCCATTCCAAAACCAAGGTTGGAGGTTAGGCCTAGAGCAACAAAGCAGATGGTTCGACAACGGATGATGAGACAACGGACGACCGACCACTTATTGGGATGTATCCCTCCCCTTTGGTATGTCCTCTTCTGTAAAGGTCAGCGCATGTTTGGTCGTAATCTGTTCGACCAGACCACGTCTTGCAGCTCTTCGAAGTAGGAGTAATCTTATTCCTTCCTTCGGGACCTACCTTGATAATAAAAACCGTGAGGCCTGTGCTCCTAGGTTGGGCTAGCGATTCATGACGAGCGGTCACAGTCATGCGTGACTCTATTTATATAGGAATAAGAGTTATACATATTCGCTTTAATTTATATTTCGGGAGCAGCCGACTGGTAGCTATCGCATGTAGTCGTAGGAATCATTTTAATGACTGAATTAATGCATTCTGCTTTCGGTTACTAAACACTATTTTCTGAATTTGAATTCTTAGTTTTGGAAGAGAATAAGGCTTCGCTTCAAGGCTCCTATTTTGGCTCGCTTCTACAACTTCGCTCGCAGCTTCGTTTGAAGCTCCAATTCAAATTCTTTGTTTGCTATACTCTTTATTCTCCTCATCCTTTTCCCTAACCTGCATGGAAAGGAATTCCTTTCTATGCCCAGCTCTTGCACCCCTACTTCTCCCTTCCTTTTTCCCTTCAACAGCTAACATAAAGATTGGATTCTTACTTAAGTGTAAAATCGTATCAAATAAGCATAAGAAGAGCTCTATTACCTAACCGATTATCTATGCTATTTTCTCTATCTAATCCAAACAGAGAATTCTTCCCTTTTCTCTTCCAACGGTAAAAAACCCTGTACTTGGAACCTCAGAAATAGAAAGAAAAGCCTCAAAATCCGGAGTTTCATACACAGTAACAGGAGCTCCATTAATTATATCTTCAGTAGCTAAAATAGTATTGAAATCCCCCACCCAAGGGGAGAGAGTAACTGCCACATTCAAAAAATCCCTCCATAGAGCTCTCCTAGTCTCAATTGTATGCAGTCCATAAACAACAGTGAGATGAATAGAATTGCTCCTTTGCTTATCAACAACCAAAGAGTGAATGAACTGCTCATTCACTTGTAAGACAGACACATTCACCAACTCATCTATCCACCCTAACCAACCTTTGGAAGAATAGTCATAATTACATTGCCAGTGCCACCTTGTACCAAACTTCTTTTGGATAGCCTGCATCTTTTGAGGTTTTACTTTAGTTTCAAGAATACTGACTATACTAATAGTTTGCTGCTTACACAACCTCTTCACTTCTGCCACTTTATTGGGGTCCCTAATGTGAAAGGATATTCATGTGGGATTATGAGTAACACCAACCTCATCCTCCCCCTCCTCTTCCTCTTCAGTGTCCTACTCAATAAGAGCCATGTAAGAGTTAGCTTGATTCACAGAGACAGACTGAAGTTGCTTCCCCTTATCTCTCACTGGCCTTGATACAGTCCTCCAACCATCTGCTCCCCAGTAACAGTGTTGATAGCAGGAGTGGAAACCACAGCAGGTTCCACTCTTTGTTCAACTGCAGGAGTAGAAGTAGTATCAACAGAGCTCCCCCTAGCATCACCTTCTATAACTGGATCAACATTCTGAACATCATTACCCTTCTCTATATGAGGTTGAACTGCCTTAGGAACCCATTTCCTTTTTCTGCTTCTTTGAACCGGCCTTACAGTTATGATCTACCTTCTTACATGCCTGACAATAAGGAGGGGCCCACTCATAGTGCACTTGCTGTTCAACCACCTTACCATCAGCATCCTGAATGAACACAGATTTTTGCAATTCCTGTGTCACATCAACCTCAATAAGCAACCTTGCAAAAGGCACCCTCATTTGCCTGGAAGTGCATGCATCAGCATACAAAGGCACCCCTACAATACTTCCAATCCTACTTAGGGAATCAGGACTCCAACAATTCAAAAGAAGGTAGGGAATCTAACCCAAAGAGGGACAGTTTTCAAAACCTCAGCATGAAAGTCAAAGCCAGCAGTCCAAGGCTTCACAACAGTAGGTCTCCCAAGATACATATGAGGCCCAGAGCACAGCGTTTTTATCAACTTCACTAGCAACCATCATCATGAAGAAATATATCAGGTTTAGCCACATGATTCCATTGTTCAGCTTATTCAAAGCAGTCAATGTAGGTTGAAAACCAATAAGAATATGATAGCAGAATTCCATTTTTCACTACCTTGAGCAATAAATAAGAGCTAGGTAATACCGGGAGACACAAGGGCTTAGGGCTGCTGAATAATGGCGTTAGACACAGTTAGAAGTGCCGGATCTAAATGAGCAACCGTTTTACCATCAACAATCTTAGCAGCAACAAATCCCAAAGAAACACCCTTAGCAGTCAAACTACCCTTAAACAGATTAGACCAAGCACCAGTACCATTACCTGAGTCCGGTGGCTTATTAGGAGGAATTGACTGATTAATCCCTTCCGTGGGGGGTTGCTGTTGTGCAGAAGCTACTTCAGGTGCAGGAGAAGGCACTGCAATCCTCTGAGGAGTAGCAACTGGAGTCACAGAGACCCTAGGAGCAGGGGTTACTGTTCGATTGGATTTCTCATGAACACCTTGCCATAGCTGTCGAGTTGACTCACGAATCTGATCAAGCTGGGATGCATTTCCACCATTAACATTGCTACTTGAAGGGAGAGGTTATAGAATACGCTCGGAGAGGAGTAGAATTCCTCTTCTTCCTGGCCATGGTGAAGATGAGAGCTGGAGAAGACCACAGCTAACTCAAAATCGCCATGCTAGAGAGAAAGTCAACGAAAGTCAAACCCTGTTTCTCTGAGCTCTCTTACTTGTTATATGTTTTCATTACTCACACCTTTCTCCATAGGCTTTTCCTTTCCAAAAGGTCATTAGAAGCATACACAAAGGAACAGTCAAAGGTCTTTCTCAAAGCCAAATGAGTGACCTTAGTATGAATGACATGCATGTGTCTCACATCCACCTGGAAGCAGTTAGGAAGCCAAACTACCAATTTCAAAATTGAGAAATTTGTAGCTCCCTTGAAAGATGTTATTAGAAACTTCAGGGAACTTATTGACTTTCATTTTTGTCTCAACCATAGATCTCTTTCAGAATGGATCTCCTCATCATGAGAGACCTCTGGAGTTTTGACAGGAACCTCAGGTTGTTTAACCTTGGG
The DNA here is from genome assembly GCF_001683475.1 of Chenopodium quinoa. Taxonomy (NCBI): domain Eukaryota; kingdom Viridiplantae; phylum Streptophyta; class Magnoliopsida; order Caryophyllales; family Amaranthaceae; genus Chenopodium; species Chenopodium quinoa. The sequence goes on along the minus strand of NW_018743561.1, from coordinate 28,541 downwards.
TTTCCAGACTTGCTGCTGAGATTGCTTCTTTTTGCATTGCTTCTCAACATGTCCCAACAATCCCCAGGCATTATGGCTTCTACTCATAGACCACTTCTTGTTCCAACATGACACCATTTTCAGACATTTTCCAAACTGTCCCATCTCCATTAATGTTCATTTCGACAAGGAGTAGGAGTAGCGGGCGCCAGCTCCCACTCTGGAATCGCCGGGAAATTGAAGTCCGGCAGTGGGGGGCGGGAGGGCCCTGGTTCACCCTCCGGGTAGCCTCCACAAAAAGTCATGCTAGCTGGACCTACCGCTAGCACTATAAATACGAGTGCTACTAAGAGCACCCAAGCCTTTTCCCACCACCGGCCCTTCATCTTTCTGGATCTGGATTTTATGCGTCGTGGGGAAGCTAGTTCCTATTATAGAAAGGAGCTCTTTCCTTTAATATATATATTAGATAGAAGGGTACCTTTATTCATAATAAATTAAGGAGAAAGAAATACCTAATAAAAGATATAAGAACCCGTGTTAGATCTTCTTTATGTTTTTATGTCTTTTTGAAATTACATAGATGACCACAGAAACACGTCGGGTTTCCCCTGAAGCTGAGATAGGTCTGTAGTGGACAATAAGTCCCGTAGGCTGAGAAATGCGCCAAACCCGGGGGCTTCAGGTTGGTGCGGCAAAGGGCGATTGGAATACGCACGTCACCTCCCATTGATTGGGGGCGATACGAGGCACCACTCTTGTAATGGCCTCCGCCTGATCGCGGTATCCATGTATATCCGAAGGCTGTGGTTGCATTTTGAATCTGGGTAAGTAGGCTAGTTGTAAAGGACTCAATGGGAAACCAAAAAGGCTGACAATCTTTGGTCCTCGAGCGGTTACCGTCTGAGAATGAGACGGGAAACTTGACCTATATGCCCGGAGGAGGAGTGCGTGAATGTGTTCATTTTCTATATGTATATTAGGTTTTTTTCATATAGGAATAAACGTCTTTTGGACCTTAAAAGGCGTAGGGATGGGGCTTACAGGATTCCATTTGCGAAATAGGGCGGGCTAGGCTGTAGAGGACATCTTCTAGTAAGAGTCCGTCTTCCCATGCCTTTCGGAAGTTCTTTTTCCGTCAGTGTGAAAGTTAGAGGTAGGAGGGAGCTATAAAGGCTTGACTGTCCTGAGTTCTTGTCCCTCATTCGGGAAGATAGAATCTTCCGGGTACTCATTCTGTAGTTGAGAGTTTACACGAGTTGAAAGGAAATCTCCTCATAAGGAAGGAAGTCTTTTCTTACTATTAGTTCTTACAGACAGGTTAAAGACAAAGAAGAACACGCACGCCTGCTGAAAGAACTAGTCTGTCTTTAAGACTGCCTTACGGTAGGGTGAAGTTCCTATCTATCGGGCTATGAAAAGCATCTGTGCTAGTGCTGTACTGGTATGAAAGTAGCCTCCTCTAGTGCTTTAAGGAACTATGGGTACAGTCGGAATACTCCTATTAGTGGTTGAAGCAAGGCCAGTTTGACGGCAGGCAGAAGAAAAGCCCTAACACATTAAGCACACTCTTATCCGCTTTGTTTTGTGCAATTGAAGACGAATCGCTTACTCCTTTTGTTGAATGAAAGTTGATTGATCTTTCATTCTTTCTTCGAAGTGAGGCCTCTTTTCTTCGAGTACTTTCTTATATCACTATAAGCAAATAGAAATGAACTGATGTTTGGGGATCTAATATTCTTTTTACAAGCGTAAATCTAAAGATCAGGGTACAATGCTATCTACCCGCTAGGGGACACCAAAGAAGTCGCTGCAATGCCCCTAACTCCTTTAACGGCGCACAAGCAAGCTTTAAAGAAAAAGACGAAGCTTGCCTTTCTTACAAGTGTAAACACCATAAGGGAGAAATGCTACTTACCCAGCCCAAGTACGTAGCGAGTAACCCCTAATGCAGTAAAGTAATGAGTTCGGAACAAAATCTACTATTTCAAATCTAAATGTGGTTGGGCTTTAGGGCTAAAGCTATGCTTTTGGAAAGGAAGTTTTTTAAGGCAAAGCGGGAATCATTAAATCGATTTCCGAAGCCCCCGAAATATAGCATTTGAGAACGCGTTAATACGACAAGATGAGATAATGGAGAAAATGGCGAACATTATATTATAAAGGTGAAAGGGATCCACTCGGGATAAAAAGGGGGGTGAACCCCTTTCTCCTTCTCCATGACATAATGCAAATGGAGTCGAGGACGCGTAGCACCCAGCTACGAAAAATTCTGACAAGTCTTTCTGTTATTTATGCTGAATTGCTCGCGAAAATCAACTCGTTTCGAGGACAGTAGATTATTGATTTTATCGGAAGAAAAGAAAAAAACAGTGTTAAGCCGCCGCCTATTCCTATTCCCGAGGGGCAAGCCTGCCTAAACTCGGAACACAGATCGCCCTGGCTGTGTTAATCGCAGAGGTAGAATAGTGGCAAGCTGTTATCGATGTCGAAAGAGACTCGAAACTTTGAACCTCGCGTCGAGTCAGATCCATTACCGCTCCTCTGCTATTAGGCGTCGTTCGGTGCCGGTCGGATAGAACTTTCGTAGGGCTGACTGTCCTTCAGCAGGCAGCTACTAGCGCGTTGGAGACGGATTTATATAAGAAAGAAATTTCCGTCATATCCAGTACCATCAATACCGGCAGAGGAAGGAGAGGTACTATCTCCCACCTGAACCTGACTCACGGTCGCTCCACGGGAAACCACCACTAGGAGACGAAGCAAGCCGAGGGTTTCGAGGCAGATAGCGCCATGACACGGTAGTAGGGAACCCGGGCCTTTTAAGCAGCACTAGAGAGGGGATAGAGACTCGAGACTGAAAACTAATGTCCTTCTTCCTCTGAGCCAGGTTCCTTGTAGAGTCTATCTACTAGAGACATTACGGTTGGGAAAATGAAATACTAGAATTGAACGCCCTCCATCGTACAGTTCGGCGGACACGGAAGAGCTAGTTCATAGGGCGCGTGCAGTCATGGGACCGACGGTGAAAAGCTCGGGATGATGATGGGGCTAGCAACCGGTCCTCCAAGAAGCTAGATCTCTTTCCGGAATTCTTTCCTTGTATCCAAGTCATACTCATTCCGTACGACGAAGGATTGGGCCTTCGAGGTTGGAACTCATCACATTACTGGGTAGATCAGTTGGGAGATAAGGGTTCTAGTTCAATAAAGATGCTTCTCATTATATCGAATAATAAGTTAGGCCTGTAGTGCTCCAGCGATGGGGATTAGGACTTGTGTTAGATAGAATAGGAGTTAGCTTCCTCGGAGTCAGGTAATAGAATCAGGTTCGAAGACTTAGACGTTAGTCTAAGTGGCGACAGAGCTGAATAATGCCCGTAGGGCTCAGTGTCTTTAGACTCAAATAGCGCAGAGTATCTGCGCAGGCTCTTTAGAGACAAGTCTAGTATAGACGCAGGGTAAATTAAAGAAAACTTGTGTTCTATTTATTTTCTGTTTCATCGTTCACTTTCAATCCCTTTTTGCCTACCTCTGCTGCTTTACATTGCTGCCTGATAGAATGGTATTTTACTAGTAAGTGAGAGAAAGCGCATTCCATTCCCGTCTAATTAGAAATGCTATTAAGGCACATGGTGGATGCGGATGCTTCTGTTGATGGCACTAAGCAGATTGGCGAATCTTTCTCTTTAGGCTCAGCAGGATTATCAGGCACTCTAAGAAAAAAAACTAGCGTTGAAGAGGTTTTCGGAGGCTGACAAAGTGACGTCGACCAACGTCTCTGTGAGTAAAGATAGAGAATGGATAGGAAAAGGTCCTTCAACGAAAGAGATCTCCAAGGCTTTCGCTTCTGCTAAGTTTGCTCGCTCCTCTTCGGTCCAAGCTTCGTGTAGTTCCTCCCCTTCAGCTTGAGGGAGCTGTTAGACAATATATATCTTTGTCATACACCGATCTATAAAGATAGAAGCAAGCCTAGTTAGGCTTGATGTGCCTAATATTATTATATCACTATACCGGCGATGGAATATTTTTGTATCTCAAGTTGGTTCATCCAACCAGAATAGTTTGGGTCTCGTTACGCTGTCTTGGATGTTGAGCCTACGTGCGATGAAAGAGATGAAGATGATGCTATGCAGACTGACATCTGGGAACAAACTATGTTGAGCCTCTCCAGCTGGCGTCCATGAATGAGAATATCCAGTGTGTTGTGGAAGACCAGAGTAAGCGCATTCGGAAAAGTCTCATAGAATACAGGTAACCGGGCCGTACTGAAACGGAAAAGGAAGTAGTAAACAGACACGGAACGTCGAAGCGATACCGATAACGAAATCGAATAGGCGAACCGATAGTTAGTTACTTTATTTATATAATACGATAAGGACTTTGAACGGCCGAAAAACAGATACGAAAAAAAAAGTTTGTATCGAATAAAGTATATACTTCGATTTTATTGTGCTAGAACTTTGTCTCGTAAACACAAAAGTACTGTACGTGCTTTTTTGAAAAGATTAGGTTCAGAATTTTTAGAAGAATTCTTTACAGAGGACGAAAAAGTTCTTTCTTTGATCTTACCAAGGGATTCTTCTATCTCACGGGGATTCTATAGAGGGCGCGTTTGGTATTTGGATATTATTTGTATCCATAATTTGTCCAACGATGAATGATTGATTATGAGACTGTCTAAATGAAATTGAAATTCTATCTAAACGAATGGGGGATAAGATAAAAAAATTCATTCATTTTTCTACTGAAATGTTTATGGAGTAAGGGTTGAATTCATTGAGTATTCCACTTTGTTTGAGCCCCCTAGGAGGGGAACTAAGTTTGAAATTTATACATAGGGAAAGCCGTGTGCAATGAAAAATGCAAGCACGGTTTGGGGAGGGGTTTTTCTTTTTTTAACAAGGAAATAATCTACTCCATCCGATTGGTTCCGGGTTCGAGTCCCGGGCAACCCATTTTTTCTATTGAAATCATATTTTCTATTTTCTTTTTCAATTCGCTTCAGTTATTTACACCCAATTCTGATCGATCTCAATAGATATTGGTTGACACGGGCATATAAGACATGTTATACTGTTAAATAACAAGCTTTCAATTCTCTATTTCTAGTGAATTTGTGTGCTTGGGAGTCCCTGATGATTAAATTAAATAAACCAAGATTTTACCATGACTGCAATTTTAGAGAGACGCGAAAGCGAAAGCCTATGGGGTCGCTTCTGTAACTGGATAACCAGCACTGAAAACCGTCTTTATATTGGATGGTTTGGTGTTTTGATGATCCCTACCTTATTGACTGCAACTTCCGTATTTATTATAGCCTTCATTGCTGCTCCTCCAGTAGATATTGATGGTATTCGTGAACCTGTTTCCGGGTCTCTACTTTACGGAAACAATATTATTTCGGGTGCCATTATTCCTACTTCTGCAGCTATAGGGTTGCACTTTTATCCAATATGGGAAGCGGCGTCGGTTGATGAGTGGTTATACAACGGTGGTCCTTATGAACTAATTGTTCTACACTTTTTACTTGGTGTAGCATGTTATATGGGTCGTGAGTGGGAACTTAGTTTCCGTCTGGGTATGCGCCCTTGGATTGCTGTTGCATATTTAGCTCCGGTTGCAGCGGCTACTGCTGTTTTCTTGATCTACCCAATTGGTCAAGGAAGCTTTTCTGATGGTATGCCTCTAGGAATCTCTGGTACTTTCCACTTTATGATTGTATTCCAGGCTGAGCACAACATCCTTATGCATCCATTTCACATGTTAGGTGTAGCTGGTGTATTCGGCGGCTCTCTTTTTAGTGCTATGCATGGTTCCTTGGTAACTTCTAGTTTGATCAGGGAAACCACAGAAAATGAATCTGCTAATGAAGGTTACAGATTCGGGCAAGAGGAAGAAACTTATAATATTGTAGCTGCTCATGGTTATTTCGGCCGATTGATCTTTCAATATGCTAGTTTCAACAACTCTCGTTCTTTACACTTCTTCTTAGCTGCTTGGCCTGTAGTAGGTATTTGGTTTACTGCTTTAGGTATTAGTACTATGGCCTTCAACTTAAAT
>NW_018743561.1:0-15000 GCF_001683475.1 Chenopodium quinoa | reverse complement strand
TGGAGTCGCACACTTACTTGAGCAGTGCGAGAGACTGGGAAATGGGTTGAGTAAACTCCCTTGGGGCCAGAAAAAATAACAGACAAGCTTTACTTAGATAGTTTTTAAAATTTCTTTTTTCTTAGTGATTGGAAAGTGGGGGCCCTATTGACTAGACGTCAACCTCCCTCAATCAAAGGGAGACCCGTTTTCAATACTAGTTGTTAGGTTATGCTGTCATTTTTACAATATCATTGAATAGCATGACCTGGGGCTAAAGTAACTCAAGTAGGAGAGCCGTGTTATGGGTGACCTTATTGCACGGTTCAGAGAGCACTTGTGTATGTGATGCAAGTGAACGTGTACGAAAAAGCTGTATCTAGGGGTGAGTTCTTCGTTCCGTCGTCGACCCTATCTATGTTTCTATGATGGCCCAAGAACACGCTCATTCTTCAGCCGTAGAGAGACTTTTGAATTGCGAGGTACCATTACGAGCTCAATATATACGAGTGTTATTCCGTGAAATAACTCGAATTTCAAATCATTCACTTGCTTTAACTACTCATGCTATGGATGTGGGAGCATTAACTCCGTTCCTGTGGGCTTTTGAGGAGCGAGAGAAATTGTTGGAATTCTATGAAAGAGTCCCGGGAGCCAGGATGCATGCCAGTTTCATACGACCAGGTGGAGTGGCACAAGATCTGCCTCTTGGCTTATGTCGAGATATTGATTCCTCCACACAACAATTTGCTTCTCGTATCGACGAATTAGAAGAGATGTCAACCGGCAACCGTATCTGGAAACAACGATTAGTGGATATTGGTACTGTCACTGCGCAGCAAGCAAAGGATTGGGGATTCAGTGGTGTAATGTTAAGAGGTCGTGCGACATGAAGACATTGATAGCAATATGGGGGAAGTTCCCATCAGGCAACAGCGGTTCTGCCTGACCCTACTAAAGCATGCATATTATGTCAGTGAAGACTTGGTGTGAAGCCTTGGAGCTTACGTTAGAAGAAGGCCCGGGCTAGGGTGAGCTGAGGGGGGACAGCGTAAGTGAGCGAATGTGTGTAAGCCCAGTCAAACATGACTGTTCTAGGTGGGGCGGGCCACCCGCCTTCGAATGGTGTTGGTCCGTAGGACCGTGAACGGATTCGCCTCTGGCCTCTGGGCACGTCGGAACCGCATGAGTTCACCGGGGTGGAGCACAGTCCGCCAAAATCGGCATAGGTTAAGTGCTATTGATGGAACATGGTAAGCCTATCTTTCTCCATATGGAAGTGCTGCGGGCACATAGAGATGTGGGTAAAGGAAGCCTCAAAAAGCGAAGGCCGTGTAGGTCACGTGACCTGCACCGAGTTGGTGGCTGACTGGGCTTTTTCCTTGATCAAAGCAGATCAGCTCGCCTTCTTGTTATCATAAAGTTGGTCGAATCGGGCGGTCCTTACCCCGGAACGTCGAATGAAATAAGTGGCCGGGTTATCTTTTTACAACCCTTTTGATATGATAGGCCCGGCCCCCTTACCCTTATGTTTAGGAGCGGGATCCCCCCAAGAACGACCATTCTTGTGGTGGTACGGAAGGCATGGACTCCGCGAACGTCCTGCGCCCCCCTTATTAGTAAGGCAGGGGAAAGAAAGCCTCAACCAGAACCACATTCATTCCTTTTGCGTGCGGATGTAGTTAAGTGTCTGACTCTATTGGTCATAGTTTCCTGCTGTTGCGGCCGGTGCTCGTTTGCGCGCGCGTGAACCAACCCAACAAAGAAGGAAAGGATGCCCTCTCGGGGCATCTGAGAATGATTCGAGCCGTATGAAGGGAAACTCTCAAGTACAGTTTGTTTTTTTTTGGGGGGGGGAGGAGCCCGACAGGGCCCCCCACTGACTTGGCTCGGGCCTAAGCGAAAGTGAAGTGGTGGGCCTACCCATCCCAACCAGGGGTATGCTGGGATTTGCGAAGAGCAGCACCTTACGATGTTTATGACCAATTGGATTTTGACGTACCAGTAGGTACCAGAGGAGATCGCTATGATCGTTACTGTATCCGTATCGAAGAGATGCGACAAAGTGTTCGGATCATTGTGCAATGTCTTAATCAAATGCCTAGTGGCATGATCAAAGCCGATGATCGTAAGCTATGTCCTCCATCACGATATCGAATGAAACTATCCATGGAATCGTGCGCCGTGCGAAACGTAGATCATTGCCGTTCTTAACCGAGACTCAGGTTAAGCTCCGTCTCGGAACCATGTGGGGTTAGGAGTAAAGCATCCCGAGGTTGGCGCATCTCGTTGGGCGTGGAGAAGCATTGGGAACCTAAATTTCTCTCTTCGGAGCCCTTTCTTTTCTCGTCCCCCCGCCCCGGCATAGCGCTTCGCTTCCGGTTCTTAGGAAGAATCTACTTAGTTCTTTCTTCTTCATTGATCCGGGGGAAAAGAAAGCGTCTACCAGTTGGAAAGCTAGACATCAAGTAAGTGGCTTGATGAGGATAACTAAGCTGACACGCCGGAGTTGGCTGCTGGCACAACAGGTGGTGCCTTACCGCACCGCAGGCGGACGCGCGGTAGCGTTCGTGGTGGTGCTTCAGGATTCCAATGTACTGCGTCCAAGATCAGAACGAGCTTGCCGGCGGACCACTGCCGTCCCATTCTTGAGTGAGCTGGAGCGCAGCCATCTTATCCACTGAACTAGCTAGAAGCTATCGCTTTGGGTCGAAGCACTAAAAGAAAAGGACCGGGAAACGCGGCGTCATAGGAACCACGGGACCCCTACTAGTTAAGGAAAAACAAAACAGAAGTTTTTCTTTGTATAGGTTGGGTTGCTGGATACGGGATCCTTATAGTAGGCTGGGCCAACATCCAGCCGAGAGAGGGCAGTCTTTAGAAGCAACAGGCTGGGAAAGCAAGAGAAGGCTTTGTGTTTTCTTATCTTTTTCCCGCCCTAGGAGTAGCACAAAAAGAGGAACCGGGAAGGGTTATTGACCCAATGATAAACCACTAGCACCTTCCTCGTTGAGGCTCCGTGCACTGGGAAAGCGCTCTAGCGACAGGAAAGCGGCCACTAGTAACAAAGCTCAAATAAGGTATCGAGAGGGCTATCACAGTCAGGTGCGAAGCAATTACCCCTAAAAAGTACCCTTCTTCCTATTATTTATAGGGCGGTGAGGCGAGAAATGACTTGATGAAGCGTTCCGTTCGCCACGCACTGGCCCCATTCACTTGCTTCTCGTAAAAGTTGTAAGTACACAGTGCCCCACAACTATGAATAGTATAGTGAGGTTAAAACACAAGAGTGCCCTCAAGTAGGCCACTTTTTCCAGAACGCAGTTTGGGATAACCGTAACCGTGTATATATATATATATATCTCTCTTTGATGCAGTTATTTCAAAATGTCCGCTTCAACCGCTGTTTCACCTCCCAAACCAAAGAGGAAAGTTGGCTTGACGAGCGCAGATGAGGAAGCGAGAGCAAGAAAACACAAAAATTCTTTCTTGTCTTTCTACTTAAGGGGCAAAGAGAAGCGCTTTTGCTACTGAGAAAGCGAACGGTCAGCGCGAAGGTTCAAGACTTAGCCAAGCGTCGGTAGCAAAGCTGACAAGGCAAGGCCTTAGCAAAGCGCCATTCTCATAGTCATAGCGGGGCGCTTCGAGTTAGCGAAGCCCTGTAGGCCGAAGCCCTATGTGAGAAAATACTGAGCCAAGGACGCTCCGCCTTATCTATAGAAGCAGTCAACCGAGTTCTGAACAAATTAGCTCCTTGGTAATGGCTTAATCTATAGATAGAAAGCCTTATGATGGGAAACTATCACGTTAGGTTTGGAGAGAGATGAGACCGGTTATATAATAAAGAGAGCAGATGCAAGCTTTTTCTTTCAATAGCCGGCCAAATGACTACAGGATCATCGGTCTACTCTACCTCAATTCACCATTTCGAACCTTATACAGAAGGTTTTTCCGTACCAGCTCCTTCTACCTATACCGCAGTTGAAGCACCTAAAGGAGAATTTGGTGTCTTTCTGGTCAGTAATGGAAGCAATCGTCCTTACCGTCGTAAAATAAGAGCACCTGGCTCTGCCCATTCACAAGGACTCGATTCTATGTCCAAACATCACATGCCAGCCGATGTGGTCACCATCATAGGTACTCAAGATATTGTGTCTGGAGAGGTGGATAGATAGGACTACTAGTTGCTCGATCAGGACCCTAGCTTTATTGCGAGCCAAAACCTTGCTGGATTCCCCTTCCCTCAGTACTAGAGATGAATCAATTCCATACGCCTTACTCTAACAAGTAAGCAAGTAGAAACTACCTTAAATTTAGATCGAAGAATTTGCTTTCTGTTGTTGGTCTTTGAATTTCATGAACGCAGAGCCAAAACGAGAACGGGTTCAGTCGAACACAGTGTATATAGTATATAGAAGTGGAAGAGTATATTTTGTGAAATAAAAAGGAGCCTCACCACAGCCTTGAACAAGCACCGGGTGACGCGAAAGCCGTTTTAGTTAGTCACTAAAGCCGTTTTCTTGCTGGTACCGGAAACTCCTTTCCTTTAGAATCTCAGGCCCGAGAAGGAAGAACGAGGCTTGAATCGAGGCAAGGCGCTAGACAGCCGAGTGAGTTTCAGTGCTAGTAAGAAGAGCAGTTGCAAGCTAGCAAAGAAGTGAGATAGAAAGCTCGCATTTTCGAGTATATATACAATGGCAATCCAAGACAAAAGAAAGAAAAAGAGCATTTGATCCTAAGGTAGTTACTACTTGCTTACTTAAAAAAAAAGTAAGGGCTTTTGTCAGCCTTAGACTGCGTCTTCAGATACATCTATTGGCCATTCCTCATCAGATTCTCTAAACGTGATATTCAATTACATTGCCTTAATAGAAGAAAGATCTGGTAATAATAGGACTTGGATCTCAAGTAAGTAGGCGTTCTCGAGGTCTTTTCTCTAGCACCTTCCTGCTTCTCTTATCCCGAACACCTTCCCCTTCTAACCTAGGAGAACTACTGAAAGCATTCGTACTTGGTTCCTTTACTCCGGCTGAACTAATGCAAACTTACCGATGTTCTTTCAAGGGGGGGGGGAAGAAGAATATGGATTACTTGAACCTTTTGATGCATAAGATGGAGAGCTGTGAGCAGGGCCCCATTGAGACCTTTTACAAGGTCGAATGGAGGGGGCCAAGATAAGATCTGTAGTTCTATTCTGGAATCCAAACAAAGAAAGTAACTAAATAGGCATCGAGCCGTTCAGATGAGACCCGAAGAACAGGAAGAATAAATAGCAAAGGGAATCCCCGACTTCCTAGAATCACAAGGTAGCATAGCCCGTTAAGTGAAGTAGTGCGCGAAAAGGAATGATTTGATAAAGCAGTAGCCGGCTCGGGGGTAGGAAAAGGTGGGTCAGTCTAGAGCCAGACGACTCGTGAAGAGAGAAAGCATCTGCCCCTTCTATTGACTTAGATGAGGAGTTTACTATTCTACTGAGAAGGTTTTCACATATTTGACCCGGTCAGGAGAAAAGATACAGAAATATGATTTGGATGAATCTTATTTCAATCCCTATAGAGAAAGTGCGGGTGAGGATAATTCTTTGACAGAAAAGGATGTCTGTCAGAGTGTAATCTCTAGCCAAAGGCTAGACAAGTTCTTTAGTCTGGAGGTACCGGAGGACATTAGAAATGACAAACGAAGACTTAAAGTCTGGAATGCTAACGTCTCGCGTTTTAAACAGCACTACTATGGCTATTGTCATTCTGTATGCGGCGAGAATCTTTGTTGGAATGCCCATCAAGAAAGGTGGGAGAGCTTTGAGAGAAAGCTCACTGGAAAGTATTGTTTACACCATTAATGAGATATTTTATCAACAGAGCTTATTCAACAACGGCGGAAAGCAGACAAAAAGAAGCTTCCGTCTTATTGAATCATATGATTTCCCGGGTTGACCGATCTAAATGCCAACACCCCCATCCAGGGCTAATCATAGCCTCTCATACCTTCAAAGAGCCATACTTCGCTTTTAGCGATTTTGATCAACTCAGTCTGGCTATCATGGATCTCTTACTCCGGGGTGCTTACCCTTACTTATCGGGTTCGAATTACGCTAAGTTCAATGTTTTATTTACAATGTTTACCTCCGGCGGGACACCTACCACCTTTGCGGCTGGTCGTGCTATCGCCTTGACTTAACTTATGAAGATGGAAAGTGAATTCCAAAGAGTGAGATATATGCTCTTTTAAATGAACGAATAATCGATTTGATCGAAAAATACGAAGGATATTTGGTTATTGGAGTCACAATCCGAGTCTTTTTGGAGACTAAATTAAAGGAGGCGCAGTACCTCTCTGCCGAGGTTAGGGAAAAGATCCTTATCGAATTCTTAAAGGTTCGATATTAACGGATATCAAGCCAAGAAAGGCAAAAGTTCTCCGATATCGGAAGCGTAATTATCCAACCCATATCACAGCACTGAAATCTGGTTCAACTAGGCTGAAACCCTTCCTGGTTGCCGATACCGAGACTATACTAATAGATGTCAAGTCCACTCCCGATCCCGAGACCGGTGAGGAGGATGTGACCAAAGTTCATTTTCCTTATGCTGCAGGTGTCTTGCTGGTTCGTCCCGGTGTGGTGATCGATAAAGGTCGAATTTATACCTACTACAGCGAGGATTACACTTCTAAAGTCTTCAAAAGCTTTGAAGAAAGGATAAGTTACTTACGCACTTTGTCTATAGGTTAATTTCAATTATTAAGCAGAATCCTTCGATTCAAACTGTATACTTCCATAACTTCTCACGATTCGATGGAATTTTCTTGGTGAAGCACCTAGCGTTACATCATTCCAATTTTAGGCTAAAACCTCTGGTGAGGAAAAAATCTACGAGATAGCCGTCTATACAGGTAATAGACTCTTATTCCGCAGGAGAGACTCCTTGCATCTACTCCCTGGCAAGCTGCATGTCCTAGCTAAGAATCTATGCAAGGGAATTGGCGGGAAAGGCTCTATCGCCTATGACGAGGTAAGCCTTGAAAATTTTCTTATTAAGAAAAAAGAGTATATCGAATATATGAAAAATGACATTTTTGGTGAGGTAGTGCAAAAAGCCCAAGAGTTATATTGGAAGAACTACAAGATCGACATAGAATGCAAGGTAACTCTTTCTTCAGTGGCTCTAACCATCTTTCGTATGAAGTACTACGACGTTAACTCCCAACAAGCACCGGGTGACGCGAAAGCCGTTTTAGTTAGTCACTAAAGCCGTTTTCTTGCTCCTTATGTAATGCATGATTTTCCGATGCCTGGAGGTGAGCCTGAGTGGCATGGAAATCTGGGTGATAAGGACTTAGATAGCCTCTTTGGCTTTATTGAGGCATATGTGGAATGCCCCGAGACTATAAAGAGACCCTTCCTTCCCTTTCGGGAAAAAAAAGGGGGGTCTTTTATTGGTGTCTACTATAGTGAGGAGTTAAAGTATGCAAGAGACATAGGCTACACTGTGATCCCGCTCTCAGGCTACCTCTTCCAGAAGAAGGAAAGCCCGTTCAAGGACTATGTTAGCACTCTTTATATATAATAGAAGATTAAAGGCTAAGAAGGAAGGAAATGACGCCCTTGCCTAAGAACCTTTTGAATTCGCTGTACGGAAGGTTTGGAATTAACCCTAAAAGCACGATAACCTTGATCTGCGATGACAATAAATAGAACATATTTTTGAAGAAGGATTCATTTATAGACGGTCATAAGCTTAAAGAAAACAATTGGGTGTTATGGTACCATAACAATATGGAGGAAGCATCTTCGTTTAGCAACTCCTCCCTTCTCAAGCGCTCTTCCTCTCTTCTCACTTGCTGGATGAGCTGTTCTTGTTCCTTCTCGAGATCCAGGATCCGTTCTATGACTGGCTCTGTTGGCATGCCCCGCTCTTCGCGCCAGCACACTTGGCGTTCGAACTCAGCAAACTCACCCTCGATTTGATCAAGTCTCTTCTGCAATAGTTCTATCCCTGAGGAGTGATAATAGTAGCGGTCTTCATGTTTCACGGCTGGAACAGCGGCATTCACCGTAGCAGTTTCGTTCAACGAAGGAGCAGCAGTGGTTGTAGCAGTGGTATTGTCAGCATTTGGAGACCCTTTTCTTTGTCTTTTCCGGGGATATGTAGTAGCTTAACCTTAAGGAACGTAGTCGCTTAAGCGAAGCTTTTGGTATGTAATCGCTTATGTTAAGCTTAAGGAAAGAGAAGGCTAGATCTAACAGATAATAGTGGTATTCTTACCTAGGAACTAGAGCAGACGCAGACCTTTCATCTATTGTCTTATCGTCTTCTCTTCCTAGTTATATCTTCCTGTAGTTCCAGGAAGCAAGGGAGCTATGGAAGAGCGTAGGAGAGAGAGCAAGGAGGATTTATTATCATTTGTAGAAGGAAAGGCTATACCATTGACTTTGGGTGATGGGACACCTTTACCAAAGGGTGAGGTTTTAGGTCATATTTATAGTCGTATTTTATATAAAGGTGAGTCATACGTGGGGGAACTAGTGCCTAGAGTCGGGATTCGCTTCTACACGGAGGCGGGTAAAAAGATAGAAATTCTATCCGTTTCTTCTGATGACAGAACTAAACAACTGGAGGAGGCCCTTCGTAATCAAGTAGAGGTCGGTTCTTTGCCAACGATTACACCTAAAAAGATAAGAAATCGTAAGAAAACATATTACAGCAGTATAACTCCTGTTAAATGCAATTCTAAGGAGTTAAACCCGTTCTTGGTTGCCGACACTGAGACTCTTTTACTTGATGAAATTCACCAACCGTATGCTGCCGGTGTTATGATGGTTCATCCTGGTGATAACATCAAAAACAATAGTCGAATCGATTCATACTTCAGCGAGGATTACACTTCAGAAGTCTTCAAAAGCTTTCAAGCAAGGAGCTCTAAGTTACTTAGCGACTTTATACATAGGATTATTTCAATTATTAAACAAAACCCAGCAATACAAACCGTGTACTTCCACAACTTCTCACGATTCGATGGGATTTTTATCCTGAAGCACCTAGCGTTACATCATTCCAATTTTAGGCTAAAACCTCTTATGAGGAATAATAGAATTTATGAATTAGCAGTATACGCGGGTAATAAAAGAATCTTTAGCTTTCGTGACTCTCTGCATCTCCTTCCAGGAAAGCTAGATAGCCTTGCTAAGAGTCTATGCCCTGGTCTTGGTAGTAAGGGTTCTTTTGATCATAAAAAAGTGACAGTCGAAAATTTGGGTAAGATGAGAGCTAGCGTGTTAATGTATATGGAGCAAGACATACGTCTTCTTGGGGGTGTAATGCAAAATGCCCAAAGGTTGTATTGGACACACTACAAGGTGGACATTGTGAGCGTGCTCACTTGTTCAGCTATGGCTCTGAAAATCTTTCGCAAGCAGTTTTACGATGATCAATCATTCCCCATCCACATCCCTAATCGGAATGAAGATACCTTCATTCGTCGTGGATACTATGGAGGTCATACAGACGCTTACAAGAAATTGGGTAGAAACCTATTCTACTATGATGTGAACTCACTCTATCCGTTCATTATGAAAAAATGTCCCATGCCAGGAGGTAAGCCAGTCTGGGATGGTAATCTGGTTGATAAGGACATAGATAGCCTATTTGGATTTATAGAGGCTTTTGTGTCATGCCCTTCTTCAGTCAAAAAACCTTTTCTCCCCGTTCGGGGAAAAGATGGTACACTTCTCTTCCCCACGGGTGATTTTGTTGGTGTATACTATAGCGAGGAGTTAAAGTATGCAAGAGACATAGGCTACACTGTGATTCCAGTCAGTGGGTACCTCTTCGAGAAGA
The DNA here is from genome assembly GCF_001683475.1 of Chenopodium quinoa. Classification (NCBI taxonomy): domain Eukaryota; kingdom Viridiplantae; phylum Streptophyta; class Magnoliopsida; order Caryophyllales; family Amaranthaceae; genus Chenopodium; species Chenopodium quinoa. The sequence goes on along the minus strand of NW_018743561.1, from coordinate 5,185 downwards.
AGGAAAGCCCTTTCATAGAATATGTGAATTCTCACTTCGATAGTCGATTACAGGCAAAGAAAGATGGAAATGAAGCTTTGTCATTTGTTTATAAAATCCTTATGAATTCGCTCTATGGAAGATTTGGTATCAACCCAAATAGCACTAAAACGGAGTTATGCGATAGCGAGCGCTATCACTTTTTGATGAAACAAGATTCCTTCATTGGTTTTCATCCGATTATAGAAAACCTATACATGGTATCCTATCATACTGTTACGGCTGATGATAACATTCATTGGGCTCAGCCTAAGAACTCCGCAGTTCAACTTTCCGCCGCAATCACTGCATGCGCTAGGATCTACATGCACCCATTTATATCAAGGGATGACTGCTACTACACAGACACAGACTCTATCGTTCTTGCCAATCCTCTTCCAGAGGGCTTAATATCTTCCAAAGTCTTAGGGTTGTTTAAATTAGAAGATAAAATCAAAGAAGGATACTTTTTGGCGCCAAAAGCATATGGCTATATTTCCGAAGAAGACACAAATGTAATTAAGTTCAAAGGACCAGCAAAACACCTGGTGGATATTTCTTGGTTCAGAGAACAGCTCGCTAACCCTTCTCGTAGGATGAAAGTCCAAATCAAAAATGAATTCGGGATTGATTGGGACAACCAGACTGTCGGTGTTAAAGAATATGATTACAGTTTGGGGATTAAACTGAACAGTAAGAGGATTACTCAACCTGATGGAGAGACTTTACCCATTGAAGTCAATGATATGTGTGGGGTAGCCAAATCACTTTTTAAAAAGCTAATGAAACTGCAGACAACGAATACTCTTCTTAATGAGAAGTTGTCTCAGAAGGAAAGAGAGAGTGAAAAGAGAATGGATGGTGTGATAGTAGAAGAGATAAAAAAGATTGAATATTTGGGTATTAATATAGAGACTACTCTTACTGAAGAAAGCACTCAATTAGATAAAGAAGAAAGCGATGTAACTAAGACAGATTCTAAGAAACCAGATACGTAGCTTAAGAGTACACTTCGTTAACCCACGCTAGTTTAATAAAACCATACTGTCTGGCCAGAAGGAGCTTAGCCTGTCCGGAGATAGTGTAGTTAGAAGCATAAGCTATTAGACTAAGCAGTAAAGCTAGTAAGACCAGCTGTTAAATAAGCCATATCTGTCTTAAACCCGTTGCTAAAGCTAGTAAGCATACTCCAGCTACTAAACAGCTTGCTGCTAAAGCCTTTGAGCCTTAGGCATAAGCTGTTAAAGACTGTGCTGCTAAGTAAGACTACTCCATCTAGCTAACAGCTTCTTTCTTTCCAGTTGCTTCCTTCGGTAAGGGATGTCCGGGTGGATATCCCGCCTTACTACTAGGCGATGTCCCCAAGGATATCGTCTAGCATCCGTGAAACTCTCAGGTTGGAATAAGACTAGGAGAAGAAGTAATGCAAAGAGATAGAAAAAACTACCTGATTAATTCAATCCTGCCCGGCCGGCCGGAGATAGTGTAGTTAAAGACAGTGAAGCTAAAGACAGTAGACAGTACCTGATTGATTCAATACTCCTTGCAGCTGGCTGCTCTCCTTAATTTCACAAAGAAAAGAATTGAGTGGTTTTAGCTCCTTGCCCTTAGTGAAGCGAGTTAGTTGTCCTGTTAGCGGTAGTTCTTTTTGTTGTTTTCCTCTCATCGTTAGCCAGCCTGTTTTCGTTGTTGGATAAGAACTATGTGTTTGATGCCGTCGAGTCAGGGAAGGGTAGAAACAAGGACATCTATTACTTTCCTTAGTCATCTAGCCAGCATTTTATGTCTTCTTTATACAGTTATCTAATTATAGAAGGGAATTTCTATTTTGTAAAAAGGCCAGCCAATGAAAGCTGTCTGATATAGGTAGGCCTAACACAAGTTTAGAAAAAAAGGCTTTATTTTAGGCCTCTAGTGAAAGAGTAAAGTAAGGAATTCCAGGCAGGCGATAGGGGCTTCGGGGATAAGATTCATCGTATAAGCCTGAACCCTATTAGTTATGTGCTTCCCCTTCATACCCTAACCCTAATAAAGTGCTTACTAGCATATAGTAATGTACAGATTCACTCTTTATCTAATATAGTTGCTAATAGTTAGTTAAGCATTAGGCGCAACTTCTATAATAGAAAGCATTCAGTGTTGATCTTATCTTTCTGTATTCAAGCTTTTTGTCAAGGAGCTCTGATTCCACTTCTATCGTTAGAGGGAAGCATAGTTGGGATCTCTTCCAGCGGCGAATAAAGGAATAGCTACTTACCCATAGAGAGAGAAGACAGCTACAGAACACCATTGAAAGTTAAGAAGTCCAGCTCTTTGTCAATACGAACCGACCCTAGCTTGCTTGGCATAAACTCCTTTACTTCGGACAGCCCTTCCTTCAGCAAGGGAAGCCAGCCTTTCCTTAACCTTGCTCGGGCTGAGGCTTCTTCACCCGGCCGGGCTTCAAAGTCAGAGTCGGAACTATTGAATTGAACCTCTTCCACTCGGGAAAGCTGCAGTCCTTCCTTACCTTTCATGGGATGAGACTGCCCCACTCTCTTTCTTGCTGTCTGGCTTTGTTGGTTGCTTTTTTTCTAGCTGGAAAAGCCCTCCCCTTCTTAAGTTTCATGTGTGTGTGCACGAGCCAATTCAAGCTATAGCCCGCTCTCGCTTCTGTACTCTTTTCCCATCTCTCTCGATATCCTTCTTTCATCCTTGCCATCTTCCCAACGAAATTGATTGGTGCCCTGTGTGACATAGACTTAACGCTGACTACATCCAGGGAAGTCCGTCGGGTGGGCCACAACCCGCGGCAATCATGCCTGGACTAACGAGAGAAATCTCTCTCTTCCGCGCTTTTCACTCCTTAACCTTCGCTTAAGCGACTACGTACCTTAACTCGACGATTCCCCACTACCCTCGTGCTCGCTTATAGAAACCTATATATATTTCCTACCTGGAGAAATCTTTCCTAGGCTGCTTTCCACCGTTCAAACTATCCGCTATTCGGGCTTCCCTTGAGACTGCTCACAACCTTTTCTTGACTCTGTCTTTTCATACAGCTTCGAAACCTACTTCCTACCAGGAGAAGATGTTATTGATTCTCTTTGAAGGTGGGGGACCCTATTCACAGGGATTGCACACCCCTCACCTAATTGAGATAGAATCTGAATACCCTTACATTTTGTAGAGATATAAGGCACCATTCTAGGATTCCATTTTTCGAGTACCGTGACCGAAATGAACTCCCGCTTCCATTTGAGTGATGTCTCTCCCTTTGATATAGTACTCATGAATCCACCTGACCCAGACCTTGTCTTTTTTGTTTGCTAAATTCCAAAGCAACTTACAAACAGATGCTTTGTTCCAGCAAGAAAACGGATGCGCGAAAGTCACGCCTTTCACTAAATATGCGTTTTTTCTTGCTCTCTCGAAAAGAGCTCGGACACTAAAGAACGAAGCGAGTAAGGAAGGGGAATACCAGATTGTTCATGCTGCTAAAGAGAAAACTAGTATTAATAAACTATCTCCTTTGTTTGATTCTAATTCCGAAAGGAAGGTGCTAAATGTTAGAGTTAGCTTCATTCTTCTGGTAGCTAGGAAATACCCTCGAATTGTTAAGCTTCATTTTATGCCGTTTAACTGCATGAGTTGGGCTACATAAAAGATCCTATTCTAAAATGGATGTAGCTTAACTAAAGCCCTTCTTCCTAGCCTTTTGCAAGGTATCCCTCTGAGTGGGCAAAGAAGTTTCATCTTCTGGCTTTACATAACCTTTCTCAACTATCTCCCAAGCATCTTGTGATCCTAGCAAGGCTCTAATTGCCCAATTCTCACAATTCTCTTTTGTAAGTCTAGGAAATTGAAACGGAACCAAACCATTCGCCATTCCGTATTCACCAGGAACTTTGACTCCAGATGGACGCCGAGTACGCTTTCGCGATAGGTATTGGTGGAGCTTGCGTAATGTAGTAGTAGTTAAGGCTACATTGAAGTCTTTCTTTTCTTTTTTGGAGGGGGCGGAATATTGAACTAAGGTAAGGCGGGCATGAATTAACATTTTTTTGTACTCTATGGAAATCCTACGCCCAGTGATTTCTCTTTTATCTTCGATGATAGTCTGTCTTTTTCGTCAAGTACCTCTTCAACTAGGTCGGACGCGCAAAGCGCTCCACCTGAGTTATAAGAGGTATTAAATAATGAATAATATAATATAATGTATGTTCTAAATTAGAGGATTTGATAGTGATTTCTGGAAGGCAATTACCCCCAGAATTGACCGTGAATGACCTTGTAATCGCGGTTACTGAGAGCCCAAAGGAGGCTCCAGTACTGAGCCAATATGATTGCTTGGACCTGCTGATCAACGGCGACAAGGCCTTGATCCGCGACCAGGTCTATCGTTATATTTATTCCCCGGGCGGCCTTATCTGTTAACTCTGCCTATCTATTTTTGAATCATGGAATTTTCTTCCAGAGCTGCGGAACTAACGACTCTATTAGAAAGTAGAATTACCAACTTTTACACGAATTTTCAAGTGGATGAGATCGGTCGAGTGGTTTCAGTTGGAGATGGGATTGCACGTGTTTATGGATTGAACGAGATTCAAGCCGGGGAAATGGTGGAATTTGCCAGCGGTGTGAAAGGAATAGCCTTAAATCTTGAGAATGAGAATGTAGGGATTGTTGTCTTTGGTAGTGATACCGCTATTAAAGAGGGAGATCTTGTCAAGCGCACTGGATCTATTGTGGATGTTCCTGCGGGAAAGGCTATGCTAGGGCGTGTGGTCGACGCGTTGGGAGTACCTATTGACGGAAGAGGGGCTCTAAGCGATCACGAGCGTCGACGTGTCGAAGTGAAAGCCCCGGGGATTATTGAACGTAAATCTGTGCACGAGCCTATGCAAACCGGGTTAAAGGCGGTAGATAGCCTGGTTCCTATAGGCCGTGGTCAACGAGAACTTATAATCGGGGACCGACAAACGGGAAAAACTGCTATTGCTATCGATACCATATTAAACCAAAGCAACTGAACTCAAAGGCCACCTCTGAGAGTGAGACATTGTATTGTGTCTATGTAGCGGTTGGACAGAAACGTTCAACTGTGGCACAATTAGTTCAAATTCTTTTCAGAAGCGAATGCTTTGGAATATTCATTCTTGTAGCAGCCACCGCTTCGGATCCTGCC
>NW_018743560.1:0-51633 GCF_001683475.1 Chenopodium quinoa | reverse complement strand
TTTTCATGATTTTAGCTCAATGCTTGATTTAACTCCTATATTACACCTAAGATACTTAGTTATGAATATTTATGGCTTGAAACAACCTAAAAAAAAGCAATTTCACAAGTTTTAGGTTCATTTAGAGTGTTTACGGTTCAAAATGGCCAAAATGAGTTCTAACTTGCCCATTTTTCATGATTTTAGCTCAATGCTTGAATTAACTCCTATATTACACCTAAGATACTTAGTTATGAATATTTATGGCTTGAAACAACCTAAAAAAAAGCAATTTCACAAGTTTTAGGTTCATTTAGAGTATTTACGGTTCGAAATGGCAAAATGAGTTCTAACTTGCCCATTTTTCATGATTTTAGCTCAATGCTTGATTAACTCTATATTACACCTAAGATACTTAGTTATGAATATTTATGGCTTGAAACAACCTAAAAAAAGCAATTTACAAGTTTTAGGTTCATTTAGAGTATTTACGGCTCGAAATGTCCTAAATGAGTTTAACTTGCATTTTTTCATGATTTTAGCTCAATGCTTGATTTAACTCCTATATTACACCTAAGATACTTATTTATGAATATTTATGGCTTGAAACAACCTAAAAAAAGCAATTTCACAAGTTTTAGGTTCATTTAGAGTGTTTACGGTTCAAAATGGCCAAAATGAGTTCTAACTTGCCCATTTTTCATGATTTTAGCTCAATGCTTGTTTAACTCCTATATTACACCTAAGATACTTAGTTATGAATATTTATGGCTTGAAACAACCTAAAAAAAGCAATTTCACAAGTTTTAGGTTCATTTAGAGTGTTTACGGTTCAAAATGGCCAAATGAGTTCTAACTTGCCCATTTTTCATGATTTTAGCTCAATGCTTGATTTAACTCCTATATTACCTAAGATACTTAGTTATGAATATTTATGGCTTGAAACAACCTAAAAAAAGCAATTTCACAAGTTTTAGGTTCATTTAGAGTGTTTACGGTTCAAAATGGCCAAATGAGTTCTAACTTGCCCATTTTTCATGATTTTAGCTCAATGCTTGATTTAACTCCTATATTACCTAAGATACTTAGTTATGAATATTTATGGCTTGAAACAACCTAAAAAGCAATTTCACAAGTTTTAGGTTCATTTAGAGTGTTTACGGCTCAAAATGGCCAAATGAGTTCTAACTTGCCCATTTTTCATGATTTTGCTCAATGCTTGATTTAACTCCTATATTACACCTAAGATACTTAGTTATGAATATTTATGGCTTGAAACAACCTAAAAAAAGCAATTTCACAAGTTTTAGGTTCATTTAGAGTGTTTACGGTTCAAAATGGCCAAAATGAGTTCTAACTTGCCATTTTTCATGATTTTAGCTCAATGCTTGATTTAACTCTATATTACACCTAAGATACTTAGTTATGAATATTTATGGCTTGAAACAACCTAAAAAAAGCAATTTCACAAGTTTTAGGTTCATTTAGAGTGTTTACGGTTCAAAATGGCCAAAATGAGTTCTAACTTGCCATTTTTCATGATTTAGCTCAATGCTTGATTAACTCCTATATTACACAAGATACTTAGTTATGAATATTTATGGCTTGAAACAACCTAAAAAAAATTTCACAAGTTTTAGGTTCATTTAGAGTGTTTACGGTAAATGAAATGAGTTCTAACTTGCCCATTTTCATGATTTTAGCTCAATGCTTGATTAACTCCTATATTACACCTAAGATACTTAGTTATGAATATTTATGGCTTGAAACAACCTAAAAAAAAGCAATTTCACAAGTTTTAGGTTCATTTAGAGTATTTACGGCTCGAAATGGCCTAAATGAGTTCTAACTTGCCCATTTTTATGATTTTAGCTCAATGCTTGATTTAACTCCTATATTACACCTAAGATACTTATTTATGAATATTTATGGCTTGAAACAACCTAAAAAAAGCAATTTCACAAGTTTTTAGGTTCATTTAGAGTGTTTACGGTTCAAATGGCCAAAATGAGTTCTAACTTGCCCATTTTTCATGATTTTAGCTCAATGCTTGTTTAACTCCTATATTACACCTAAGATACTTATTTATGAATATTTATGGCTTGAAACAACCTAAAAGCAATTTCACAAGTTTTAGGTTCATTTAGAGTTTACGGCTCGAAATGTTTTAAATGAGTTCTAACTTGCCCATTTTCATGATTTTAATGCTTGATTTAACTCCTATATTACACCTAAGATACTTAGTTATGAATATTTATGGCTTGAAACAACCTAAAAAAGCAATTTCAAGTTTTAGGTTCATTTAGAGTGTTTACAAATGGCCAAATGAGTTCTAACTTGCCCATTTTTCATGATTTTAGCTCAATGCTTGATTTAACTCCTATATTACACCTAAGATACTTAGTTATGAATATTTATGGCTTGAAACAACCTAAAAAAGCAATTTCACAAGTTTTAGGTTCATTTAGAGTGTTTACGGTTCAAAATGGCCAAAATGAGTTCTAACTTGCCCATTTTTCATGATTTTAGCTCAATGCTTGTATTAACTCCTATATTACACCTAAGATACTTAGTTATGAATATTTATGGCTTGAAACAACCTAAAAAAAGCAATTTCACAAGTTTTAGGTTCATTTAGAGTATTTACGGCTCGAAATGGCTAAAATGAGTTCTAACTTGCCCATTTTCATGATTTTAGCTCAATGCTTGATTTAACTCCTATATTACACCTAAGATACTTAGTTATGAATATTATGGCTTGAAACAACCTAAAAAAAGCAATTTCACAAGTTTTAGGTTCATTTAGAGTGTTTACGGTTCAAATGGCCAAAATGAGTTCTAACTTGCCCATTTTCATGATTTTAGCTCAATGCTTGTATTAACTCCTATATTACACCTAAGATACTTAGTTATGAATATTTATGGCTTGAAAAACCTAAAAAAGCAATTTCACAAGTTTTAGGTTCATTTAGAGTTTCGAAATGAAATGAGTTCTAACTTGCCCATTTTCATGATTTTAGCTCAATGCTTGATTTAATATTACACCTAAGATACTTAGTTATGAATATTTATGGCTTGAAACAACCTAAAAAGCAATTTCACAAGTTTTAGGTTCATTTAGAGTGTTTACGGTTCAAAATGGCCAAAATGAGTTCTAACTTGCCCATTTTTCATGATTTTAGCTCAATGCTTGTTTAACTCCTATATTACACCTAAGATACTTAGTTTGAATATTTATGGCTTGAAACAACCTAAAAAAAGCAATTTCACAAGTTTTAGGTTCATTTAGAGTGTTTACGGTTCAAAATGGCCAAATGAGTTCTAACTTGCCCATTTTTCATGATTTTAGCTCAATGCTTGATTAACTCCTATATTACACCTAAGATACTTAGTTATGAATATTTATGGCTTGAAACAACCTAAAAAAAAATTTCACAAGTTTTAGGTTCATTTAGAGTGTTTTACGGTTCAAAATGGCCAAAATGAGTTCTAACTTGCCCATTTTTCATGATTTTAGCTCAATGCTTGTTTAACTCCTATTTACACTAAGATACTTAGTTATGAATATTTATGGCTTGAAACAACCTAAAAAAAGCAATTTCACAAGTTTTAGGTTCATTTAGAGTGTTTACGGTCAAATAAAATGAGTTCTAACTTGCCCATTTTCATGATTTTAGCTCAATGCTTGATTAACTCCTATATTACACCTAAGATACTTAGTTATGAATATTTATGGCTTGAAAAAACCTAAAAAAAGCAATTTACAAGTTTTAGGTTCATTTAGAGTGTTTGGTTCAAAATGGCCAAAATGAGTTCTAACTTGCCCATTTTTCATGATTTTAGCTCAATGCTTGATTAACTCCTATATTACACCTAAGATACTTAGTTATGAATATTTATGGCTTGAAACAACCTAAAAAAGCAATTTTTTTAGGTTCATTTAGAGTTTACGGTTCAAATGGCCAAAATGAGTTCTAACTTGCCCATTTTCATGATTTTAGCTCAATGCTTGATTAACTCCTATATTACACCCTAAGATACTTAGTTTATGAATATTTATGGCTTGAAACAACCTAAAAAAAGCAATTTCACAAGTTTTAGGTTCATTTAGAGTGTTTACGGTTCAAAATGGCAAAAAATGAGTTCTAACTTGCCATTTTTCATGATTTTAGCTCAATGCTTGATTAACTCCTATATTAACCTAAGATACTTAGTTATGAATATTTATGGCTTGAAACAACCTAAAAAAAGCAATTTCACAAGTTTTAGGTTCATTTAGAGTGTTTACGGTTCAAAATGGCCAAAATGAGTTCTAACTTGCCCATTTTTCATGATTTTAGCTCAATGCTTGATTAACTCCTATATTACACCTAAGATACTTAGTTATGAATATTTATGGCTTGAAACAACCTAAAAAAGCAATTTCACAAGTTTTAGGTTCATTTAGAGTTTTACGGCTCAAATGGCCAAATGAGTTCTAACTTGCCATTTTCATGATTTTAGCTCAATGCTTGATTTAACTCCTATATTACACCTAAGATACTTAGTTATGAATATTTATGGCTTGAAACAACCTAAAAAAAAGCAATTTCACAAGTTTTAGGTTCATTTAGAGTGTTTACGGTTCAAAATGGCCAAAATGAGTTCTAACTTGCCCATTTTTCATGATTTTAGCTCAATGCTTGATTAACTCCTATATTACACCTAAGATACTTAGTTATGAATATTTATGGCTTGAAACAACCTAAAAAAAATTTCACAAGTTTTAGGTTCATTTAGAGTTTACGGCAAATGAAATGAGTTCTAACTTGCCCATTTTCATGATTTTAATGCTTGATTAACTCCTATATTACACCTAAGATACTTAGTTATGAATATTTATGGCTTGAAACAACCTAAAAAAAGCAATTTCACAAGTTTTAGGTTCATTTAGAGTGTTTACGGTTCAAAATGGCCAAAATGAGTTCTAACTTGCCCATTTTTCATGATTTTAGCTCAATGCTTGATTAACTCCTATATTACACCTAAGATACTTAGTTATGAATATTTATGGCTTGAAACAACCTAAAAAAAGCAATTTCACAAGTTTTAGGTTCATTTAGAGTGTTTACGGTTCAAAATGGCCAAAATGAGTTCTAACTTGCCCATTTTTCATGATTTTAGCTCAATGCTTGATTTAACTCCTATATTACACCTAAGATACTTAGTTATGAATATTTATGGCTTGAAACAACCTAAAAAAAGCAATTTCACAAGTTTTAGGTTCATTTAGAGTGTTTACGGTTCAAATGGCCAAAATGAGTTCTAACTTGCCCATTTTTCATGATTTTAGCTCAATGCTTGATTTAACTCCTATTACACCTAAGATACTTAGTTATGAATATTTATGGCTTGAACAACCTAAAAAACAATTTCACAAGTTTTAGGTTCATTTAGAGTTTTACGGCTCAAATGTCCTAAATGAGTTCTAACTTGCCATTTTTCATGATTTTAGCTAAATGCTTGATTTAACTCCTATATTACACCTAAGATACTTATTTATGAATATTTATGGCTTGAAACAACCTAAAAAAAGCAATTTCACAAGTTTTAGGTTCATTTAGAGTGTTTACGGTTCAAAATGGCCAAAATGAGTTCTAACTTGCCCATTTTTCATGATTTTAGCTCAATTTTGTATTAACTCCTATATTATTAGTTATGAATATTTATGGCTTGAAACAACCTAAAAAAGCAATTTCACAAGTTTTAGGTTCATTTAGATTTACGGCTCGAAATGAAATGAGTTCTAACTTGCCCATTTTCATGATTTTAGCTCAATGCTTGATTTAACTCCTATATTACACCTAAGATACTTAGTTATGAATATTTATGGCTTGAAACAACCTAAAAAAAGCAATTTCACAAGTTTTAGGTTCATTTAGAGTGTTTACGGTTCAAAATGGCCAAAATGAGTTCTAACTTGCCCATTTTCATGATTTTAGCTCAATGCTTGATTAACTCCTATATTACACCTAAGATACTTAGTTATGAATATTTATGGCTTGAAACAACCTAAAAAGCAATTTCACAGTTTTAGGTTCATTTAGAGTGTTTACGGTTCAAAAAATGAGTTCTAACTTGCCATTTTTCATGATTTTAGCTCAATGCTTGATTTAACTCCTATATTACACTAAGATACTTAGTTATGAATATTTATGGCTTGAAACAACAAAAAAAAGCAATTTCACAAGTTTTAGGTTCATTTAGAGTGTTTACGGTTCAAAATGGCAAAATGAGTTCTAACTTGCCATTTTTCATGATTTTAGCTCAATGCTTGATTAACTCCTATATTACACCTAAGATACTTAGTTATGAATATTTATGGCTTGAAACAACCTAAAAAAAATTTCAAAGTTTTAGGTTCATTTAGAGTTTTAAAATGAAAATGAGTTCTAACTTGCCCATTTTATGATTTTAGCTCAATGCTTGATTAACTCCTATATTACACCTAAGATACTTAGTTATGAATATTTATGGCTTGAAACCTAAAAAAGCAATTTCACAAGTTTTAGGTTCATTTAGAGTATTTACAAAATGAAATGAGTTCTAACTTGCCCATTTTTCATGATTTTAGCTCAATGCTTGATTTAACTCCTATATTACACCTAAGATACTTATTTATGAATATTTATGGCTTGAAACAACCTAAAAAAGCAATTTCACAAGTTTTAGGTTCATTTAGAGTGTTTACGGTTCAAAATGGCCAAAATGAGTTCTAACTTGCCCATTTTTCATGATTTTAGCTCAATGCTTGATTAACTCCTATATTACACCTAAGATACTTAGTTATGAATATTTATGGCTTGAAACAACCTAAAAAAAGCAATTTCACAAGTTTTAGGTTCATTTAGAGTGTTTACGGTTCAAAATGGCCAAAATGAGTTCTAACTTGCCCATTTTTCATGATTTTAGCTCAATGCTTGATTAACTCCTATATTACACCTAAGATACTTAGTTATGAATATTTATGGCTTGAAACACCTAAAAGCAATTTCACAAGTTTTAGGTTCATTTAGAGTATTTACGGCTCGAAATGTTTAAATGAGTTCTAACTTGCCCATTTTCATGATTTTAGCTCAATGCTTGATTTAACTCCTATATTACACCTAAGATACTTATTATGAATATTTATGGCTTGAAACAACCTAAAAAAAGCAATTTCACAGTTTTAGGTTCATTTAGAGTGTTTTACGGTTCAAAATGGCCAAAATGAGTTCTAACTTGCCCATTTTTCATGATTTTAGCTCAATGCTTGTATTAACTCCTATATTACACCTAATACTTAGTTATGAATATTTATGGCTTGAAACAACCTAAAAAAAGCAATTTCACAAGTTTTAGGTTCATTTAGAGTATTTACGGCTCGAAATGAAATGAGTTCTAACTTGCCCATTTTCATGATTTTAGCTCAATGCTTGATTAACTCCTATATTACACCTAAGATACTTAGTTATGAATATTTATGGCTTGAAACAACCTAAAAAAACAATTTCACAAGTTTAGGTTCATTTAGAGTGTTTACGGTTCAAAATGGCCAAAATGAGTTCTAACTTGCCCATTTTTCATGATTTTAGCTCAATGCTTGTATTAACTCCTATATTACACCTAAGATACTTAGTTATGAATATTTATGGCTTGAAACAACCTAAAAAAAGCAATTTCACAAGTTTTAGGTTCATTTAGAGTGTTTACGGTTCAAAATGGCCAAAATGAGTTCTAACTTGCCCATTTTTCATGATTTTAGCTCAATGCTTGATTAACTCCTATATTACACCTAAGATACTTAGTTATGAATATTTATGGCTTGAAACAACCTAAAAAAGCAATTTCACAAGTTTTAGGTTCATTTAGAGTATTTACGGTCAAATGAAATGAGTTCTAACTTGCCATTTTCATGATTTTAGCTCAATGCTTGATTTAACTCCTATATTACACCTAAGATACTTATTATGAATATTTATGGCTTGAAACAACCTAAAAAAAGCAATTTCACAAGTTTTAGGTTCATTTAGAGTGTTTACGGTTCAAAATGGCCAAAATGAGTTCTAACTTGCCCATTTTTCATGATTTTAGCTCAATGCTTGATTAACTCCTATATTACACCTAAGACTTAGTTATGAATATTTATGGCTTGAAACAACCTAAAAAAGCAATTTCACAAGTTTTAGGTTCATTTAGAGTATTTACGGTTCAAATGAAATGAGTTCTAACTTGCCCATTTTTCATGATTTTAGCTCAATGCTTGATTTAACTCCTATATTACACCTAAGATACTTAGTTATGAATATTTATGGCTTGAAACAACCTAAAAAAAGCAATTTCACAAGTTTTAGGTTCATTTAGAGTGTTTACGGTTCAAATGGCCAAAATGAGTTCTAACTTGCCATTTTTTCATGATTTTAGCTCAATGCTTGATTAACTCCTATATTACACCTAAGATACTTAGTTATGAATATTTATGGCTTGAAACAACCTAAAAGCAATTTCACAAGTTTTAGGTTCATTTAGAGTGTTTACGGTTCAAAATGGCCAAAATGAGTTCTAACTTGCCCATTTTTCATGATTTTAGCTCAATGCTTGATTTAACTCCTATATTACACTAAGATACTTAGTTATGAATATTTATGGCTTGAAACAACCTAAAAAAAGCAATTTCACAAGTTTTAGGTTCATTTAGAGTGTTTACGGTTCAAAATGGCCAAAATGAGTTCTAACTTGCCCATTTTTCATGATTTTAGCTCAATGCTTGATTAACTCCTATATTACACCTAAGATACTTAGTTAATATTTATGGCTTGAAACAACCTAAAAAAAAATTTCACAAGTTTTAGGTTCATTAGAGTGTTTACGGTTCAAAAAAATGAGTTCTAACTTGCCCATTTTCATGATTTTAGCTCAATGCTTGATTTAACTCCTATATTACACCTAAGATACTTAGTTATGAATATTTATGGCTTGAAACAACCTAAAAAAAAAATTTCAAGTTTTAGGTTCATTTAGAGTTTTACGGTCAAATGAAATGAGTTCTAACTTGCCATTTTTCATGATTTTAGCTCAATGCTTGATTTAACTCCTTATTACACCTAAGATACTTATTTATGAATATTTATGGCTTGAAACAACCTAAAAAACAATTTCACAAGTTTTAGGTTCATTTAGAGTGTTTACGGTTCAAAATGGCCAAAATGAGTTCTAACTTGCCCATTTTTCATGATTTTAGCTCAATGCTTGATTAACTCCTATATTACACCTAAGATACTTAGTTATGAATATTTATGGCTTGAAACAACCTAAAAAAGCAATTTCACAAGTTTTAGGTTCATTTAGAGTATTTACGCTCGAAATGAAATGAGTTCTAACTTGCCCATTTTTCATGATTTTAGCTCAATGCTTGATTTAACTCCTATATTACACCTAAGATACTTAGTTATGAATATTTGGCTTGAAACAACCTAAAAAAGCAATTTCACAAGTTTTAGGTTCATTTAGAGTGTTTACGGTTCAAAATGGCCAAAATGAGTTCTAACTTGCCCATTTTCATGATTTTAGCTCAATGCTTGATTAACTCCTATATTACACCTAAGATACTTAGTTATGAATATTTATGGCTTGAAACAACCTAAAAAAAGCAATTTCACAAGTTTTAGGTTCATTTAGAGTGTTTACGGTTCAAAATGGCCAAAATGAGTTCTAACTTGCCCATTTTTCATGATTTTAGCTCAATGCTTGATTTAACTCCTATATTACACCTAAGATACTTAGTTATGAATATTTATGGCTTGAAACAACCTAAAAAAAGCAATTTCACAAGTTTTAGGTTCATTTAGAGTGTTTACGGTTCAAAATGGCCAAAATGAGTTCTAACTTGCCCATTTTCATGATTTTAGCTCAATGCTTGATTAACTCCTATATTACACCTAAGATACTTAGTTATGAATATTTATGGCTTGAAACAACCTAAAAAAGCAATTTCACAAGTTTTAGGTTCATTTAGTTTACGGTCAAATGAAATGAGTTCTAACTTGCCCATTTTCATGATTTTAGCTCAATGCTTGATTAAACCTATATTACACCTAAGATACTTAGTTATGAATATTTATGGCTTGAAACAACCTAAAAAAGCAATTTCACAAGTTTTAGGTTCATTTAGAGTATTTACAAAAATGAGTTCTAAATTTTCATGATTTTAGCTCAATGCTTGATTTAACTCCTATATTACACCTAAGAGAATATTTATGGCTTGAAACAACCTAAAAAAGCAATTTCACAAGTTTTAGGTTCATTTAGAGTGTTTACGGTTCAAAATGGCCAAAATGAGTTCTAACTTGCCCATTTTTCATGATTTTAGCTCAATGCTTGATTAACTCCTATATTACCTAAGATACTTAGTTATGAATATTTATGGCTTGAAACAACCTAAAAAAAGCAATTTCACAAGTTTTAGGTTCATTTAGAGTATTTACGGCTCGAAATGAAATGAGTTCTAACTTGCCCATTTTCATGATTTTAGCTCAATGCTTGATTTAACTCCTATATTACACCTAAGATACTTAGTTATGAATATTTATGGCTTGAAACAACCTAAAAAAGCAATTTCACAAGTTTTAGGTTCATTTAGAGTGTTTACGGTTCAAAATGGCCAAAATGAGTTCTAACTTGCCCATTTTTCATGATTTTAGCTCAATGCTTGATTAACTCCTATATTACACCTAAGATACTTAGTTATGAATATTTATGGCTTGAAACAACCTAAAAAAGCAATTTCACAAGTTTTAGGTTCATTTAGAGTATTTACGGCTCGAAATGAAATGAGTTCTAACTTGCCCATTTTCATGATTTTAGCTAAATGCTTGATTAACTCCTATATTACACCTAAGATACTTAGTTATGAATATTTATGGCTTGAAACAACCTAAAAAAAGCAATTTCACAAGTTTTAGGTTCATTTAGAGTGTTTACGGTTCAAAATGGCCAAAATGAGTTCTAACTTGCCCATTTTTCATGATTTTAGCTCAATGCTTGATTAACTCCTATATTACACCTAAGATACTTAGTTATGAATATTTATGGCTTGAAAAACCTAAAAAAGCAATTTCACAAGTTTTAGGTTCATTTAGAGTTTACAAAAAATGAGTTCTAACTTGGATTTTAAATGCTTGATTTAATATTACACCTAAGATACTTAGAATATTTATGGCTTGAAACAACCTAAAAAAGCAATTTCACAAGTTTTAGGTTCATTTAGAGTGTTTACGGTTCAAAATGGCAAAATGAGTTCTAACTTGCCCATTTTTCATGATTTTAGCTCAATGCTTGATTAACTCCTATATTACACCTAAGATACTTAGTTATGAATATTTATGGCTTGAAACAACCTAAAAAAAGCAATTTCACAAGTTTTAGGTTCATTTAGAGTATTTACGGCTCAAAATGGCCAAATGAGTTCTAACTTGCCCATTTTTCATGATTTTAGCTCAATGCTTGATTTAACTCCTATATTACACCTAAGATACTTAGTTATGAATATTTATGGCTTGAAACAACCTAAAAAAAGCAATTTCACAAGTTTTAGGTTCATTTAGAGTGTTTACGGTTCAAAATGGCCAAATGAGTTCTAACTTGCCCATTTTTCATGATTTTAGCTCAATGCTTGATTAACTCCTATATTACACCTAAGATACTTAGTTATGAATATTTATGGCTTGAAACAACCTAAAAAAAAAAATTTCACAAGTTTTAGGTTCATTTAGAGTGTTTACGGTTCAAAATGGCCAAAATGAGTTCTAACTTGCCCATTTTTCATGATTTTAGCTCAATGCTTGATTAACTCCTATATTACACCTAAGATACTTAGTTATGAATTTATGGCTTGAAAAACCTAAAAAAAGCAATTTCACAAGTTTTAGGTTCATTTAGAGTGTTTACGGTTCAAAATGGCCAAAATGAGTTCTAACTTGCCCATTTTTCATGATTTTAGCTCAATGCTTGTATTAACTCCTATATTACACCTAAGATACTTATTTATGAATATTTATGGCTTGAAACAACCTAAAAAAAATTTCACAAGTTTTAGGTTCATTTAGAGTATTTACGGCTCAAATGAAATGAGTTCTAACTTGCCATTTTTCATGATTTTAGCTCAATGCTTGATTTAACTCCTATATTACACCTAATACTTATTTATGAATATTTATGGCTTGAAACAACCTAAAAAAAATTTCACAAGTTTTAGGTTCATTTAGAGTGTTTACGGTTCAAAATGGCCAAAATGAGTTCTAACTTGCCCATTTTTCATGATTTTAGCTCAATGCTTGATTAACTCCTATATTACACCTAAGATACTTAGTTATGAATATTTATGGCTTGAAACAACCTAAAAAAGCAATTTCACAAGTTTTAGGTTCATTTAGAGTATTTACGGTTCAAAATGGCCAAAATGAGTTCTAACTTGCCCATTTTCATGATTTTAGCTCAATGCTTGATTTAACTCCTATATTACACCTAAGATACTTAGTTATGAATATTTATGGCTTGAAACAACCTAAAAAAGCAATTTCACAAGTTTTAGGTTCATTTAGAGTATTTACAAATGGCCAAAATGAGTTCTAACTTGCCATTTTTCATGATTTTAGCTCAATGCTTGATTTAACTCCTATATTACACCTAAGATACTTAGTTATGAATATTTATGGCTTGAAACAACCTAAAAAAAGCAATTTCACAAGTTTTAGGTTCATTTAGAGTGTTTACGGTTCAAAATGGCCAAAATGAGTTCTAACTTGCCCATTTTTCATGATTTTAGCTCAATGCTTGATTAACTCCTATATTACACCTAAGATACTTAGTTATGAATATTTATGGCTTGAAAACCTAAAAAAGCAATTTCACAAGTTTTAGGTTCATTTAGAGTATTTACGGCAAATGTGAGTTCTAACTTGCCCATTTTTCATGATTTTAGCTCAATGCTTGATTTAACTCCTATATTACACCTAAGATACTTAGTTATGAATATTTATGGCTTGAAACAACCTAAAAAAAGCAATTTCACACAAGTTTTAGGTTCATTTAGAGTGTTTACGGTTCAAAATGGCCAAAATGAGTTCTAACTTGCCCATTTTTCATGATTTTAGCTCAATGCTTGATTAACTCCTATATTACACCTAAGATACTTAGTTATGAATATTTATGGCTTGAAACAACCTAAAAAAGCAATTTCACAAGTTTTAGGTTCATTTAGAGTGTTTACGGTTCAAAATGGCCAAAATGAGTTCTAACTTGCCCATTTTCATGATTTTAGCTCAATGCTTGATTTAACTCCTATATTACACCTAAGATACTTAGTTATGAATATTTATGGCTTGAAACAACCTAAAAAAGCAATTTCACAAGTTTTAGGTTCATTTAGAGTATTTACGGTCAAATGGCCAAATGAGTTCTAACTTGCCCATTTTTCATGATTTTAGCTCAATGCTTGATTTAACTCCTATATTACACCTAAGATACTTAGTTATGAATATTTATGGCTTGAAACAACCTAAAAAAGCAATTTCACAAGTTTTAGGTTCATTTAGAGTGTTTACGGTTCAAAATGGCCAAAATGAGTTCTAACTTGCCCATTTTTCATGATTTTAGCTCAATGCTTGATTTAACTCCTATATTACACCTAAGATACTTAGTTATGAATATTTATGGCTTGAAACAACCTAAAAAAATTTTCACAAGTTTTAGGTTCATTTAGAGTATTTTACGGTCAAATGGCCAAAATGAGTTCTAACTTGCCATTTTTCATGATTTTAGCTCAATGCTTGATTTAACTCCTATATTACACCTAAGATACTTATTTATGAATATTTATGGCTTGAAACAACCTAAAAAAAGCAATTTCACAAGTTTTAGGTTCATTTAGAGTGTTTACGGTTCAAATGGCCAAAATGAGTTCTAACTTGCCATTTTTCATGATTTTAGCTCAATGCTTGATTAACTCCTATATTACACCTAAGATACTTAGTTATGAATATTTATGGCTTGAAACAACCTAAAAAAAGCAATTTCACAAGTTTTAGGTTCATTTAGAGTATTTACGGCTCGAAATGAAATGAGTTCTAACTTGCCCATTTTCATGATTTTAGCTCAATGCTTGATTTAACTCCTATATTACACCTAAGATACTTAGTTATGAATTTATGGCTTGAAACAACCTAAAAAAGCAATTTCACAAGTTTTAGGTTCATTTAGAGTGTTTACGGTTCAAAATGGCCAAAATGAGTTCTAACTTGCCCATTTTTCATGATTTTAGCTCAATGCTTGATTAACTCCTATATTACACCTAAGATACTTAGTTATGAATATTTATGGCTTGAAACAACCTAAAAAAAATTTCACAAGTTTTAGGTTCATTTAGAGTGTTTACGGTTCAAATGGCCAAATGAGTTCTAACTTGCCCATTTTCATGATTTTAGCTCAATGCTTGTTTAACTCCTATATTACACCTAAGATACTTAGTTATGAATTTTATGGCTTGAAACAACCTAAAAAAAATTTCACAAGTTTTAGGTTCATTTAGAGTGTTTACAAAAATGGCCAAAATGAGTTCTAACTTGCCCATTTTTCATGATTTTAGCTCAATGCTTGATTAACTCCTATATTACACCTAAGATACTTAGTTATGAATATTTATGGCTTGAAACAACCTAAAAAAGCAATTTCACAAGTTTTAGGTTCATTTAGAGTGTTTACGGTTCAAAATGGCCAAAATGAGTTCTAACTTGCCCATTTTCATGATTTTAGCTCAATGCTTGATTTAACTCCTATATTACACCTAAGATACTTAGTTATGAATATTTATGGCTTGAAACAAACCTAAAAAAGCAATTTCACAAGTTTTAGGTTCATTTAGAGTATTTACGGCTCGAAATAAATGAGTTCTAACTTGCCATTTTTCATGATTTTAGCTCAATGCTTGATTTAACTCCTATATTACACCTAAGATACTTATTTATGAATATTTATGGCTTGAAACAACCTAAACAATTTCACAAGTTTTAGGTTCATTGTGTTTACGGTTCAAAATGGCCAAAATGAGTTCTAACTTGCCCATTTTTCATGATTTTAGCTCAATGCTCTCCTATATTACACCTAAGGTTATGAATATTTATGGCTTGAAACAACCTAAAAAAGCAATTTCACAAGTTTTAGGTTCATTTAGAGTTTACGGCTCAAAATGAAATGAGTTCTAACTTGCTTTTTTGATTTTAGCTCAATGCTTGATTTAACTCCTATATTACACCTAAGATACTTAGTTATGAATATTTATGGCTTGAAAAACCTAAAAAAAGCAATTTCACAAGTTTTAGGTTCATTTAGAGTGTTTACGGTTCAAAATGGCCAAAATGAGTTCTAACTTGCCCATTTTTCATGATTTTAGCTCAATGCTTGATTTAACTCCTATATTACACCTAAGATACTTAGTTATGAATATTTATGGCTTGAAACAAACTAAAAAAGCAATTTCACAAGTTTTAGGTTCATTTAGAGTGTTTACGGTTCAAAATGGCCAAAATGAGTTCTAACTTGCCATTTTTCATGATTTTAGCTCAATGCTTGATTAAACTCCTATATTACACCTAAGATACTTAGTTATGAATATTTATGGCTTGAAAAACCTAAAAAAGCAATTTCACAAGTTTTAGGTTCATTTAGAGTATTTACGGCTCGAAATGAAAATGAGTTCTAACTTGCCCATTTTCATGATTTTAGCTCAATGCTTGATTTAACTCCTATATTACACCTAAGATACTTAGTTATGAATATTTATGGCTTGAAACAACCTAAAAAAAAATTTCACAAGTTTTAGGTTCATTTAGAGTTTTACGGTTCAAAATGGCCAAAATGAGTTCTAACTTGCCCATTTTTCATGATTTTAGCTCAATGCTTGATTTAACTCCTATATTACACCTAAGATACTTATTTATGAATATTTATGGCTTGAACAACCTAAAAAAGCAATTTCACAAGTTTTAGGTTCATTTAGAGTTTTTCAAATGAAAATGAGTTCTAACTTGCCCATTTTTCATTTTTAGCTCAATGCTTGATTAACTCCTATATTACACCTAAGATACTTATTTATGAATATTTATGGCTTGAAACAACCTAAAAAAGCAATTTCACAAGTTTTAGGTTCATTTAGAGTGTTTACGGTTCAAAATGGCCAAAATGAGTTCTAACTTGCCCATTTTTCATGATTTTAGCTCAATGCTTGATTTAACTCCTATATTACACCTAAGATACTTATTTATGAATATTTATGGCTTGAAACAACCTAAAAAAAGCAATTTCACAAGTTTTAGGTTCATTTAGAGTGTTTACGGTTCAAAATGGCCAAATGAGTTCTAACTTGCCCATTTTTCATGATTTTAGCTCGCTTGATTTAACTCCTATGATACTTAGTTATGAATATTTATGGCTTGAAACAACCTAAAAAAGCAATTTCACAAGTTTTAGGTTCATTTAGAGTATTTACGGCTCGAAATGAAATGAGTTCTAACTTGCCCATTTTTCATGATTTTAGCTCAATGCTTGATTTAACTCCTATATTACACCTAAGATACTTAGTTATGAATATTTATGGCTTGAAACAACCTAAAAAAAGCAATTTCACAAGTTTTAGGTTCATTTAGAGTGTTTACGGTTCAAAATGGCCAAAATGAGTTCTAACTTGCCCATTTTTTGATTTTAGCTCAATGCTTGATTTAACTCCTATATTACACCTAAGATACTTAGTTATGAATATTTATGGCTTGAAACAACCTAAAAAAAGCAATTTCACAAGTTTTAGGTTCATTTAGAGTGTTTACGGTCAAAATGGCCAAAATGAGTTCTAACTTGCCCATTTTCATGATTTTAGCTCAATGCTTGATTTTACTCCTATATTACACCTAAGATACTTAGTTATGAATATTTATGGCTTGAAACAACCTAAAAAAAATTTCACAAGTTTTAGGTTCATTTAGAGTGTTTACGGTTCAAAATAAATGAGTTCTAACTTGCCCATTTTTCATGATTTTAGCTCAATGCTTGATTTAACTCCTATATTACACCTAAGATACTTAGTTATGAATATTTATGCTTGAAACAACCTAAAAAAGCAATTTCACAAGTTTTAGGTTCATTTAGAGTGTTTGGTTCAAAATGGCCAAAATGAGTTCTAACTTGCCCATTTTTCATGATTTTAGCTCAATGCTTGATTAACTCCTATATTACACCTAAGATACTTAGTTATGAATATTTATGGCTTGAAACAACCTAAAAAAGCAATTTCACAAGTTTTAGGTTCATTTAGAGTTTTACGGCTCGAAATGTCCTAAATGAGTTCTAACTTGCCATTTTTCATGATTTTAGCTAAATGCTTGATTTAACTCCTATATTACACCTAAGATACTTATTATGAATATTTATGGCTTGAAACAACCTAAAAAAATTTCACACAAGTTTTAGGTTCATTTAGAGTGTTTACGGTTCAAAATGGCCAAATGAGTTCTAACTTGCCCATTTTTCATGATTTTAGCTCAATGCTTGATTTAACTCCTATATTACACCTAAGATACTTAGTTATGAATATTTATGGCTTGAAACAACCTAAAAAAAATTTCACAAGTTTTAGGTTCATTTAGAGTGTTTACGGTTCAAAATGGCCAAAATGAGTTCTAACTTGCCATTTTTCATGATTTTAGCTCAATGCTTGATTTTAACTCCTATATTACACCTAAGATACTTAGTTATGAATATTTATGGCTTGAAACAACCTAAAAAAGCAATTTCACAAGTTTTAGGTTCATTTAGAGTGTTTACGGTTCAAAATGGCCAAAATGAGTTCTAACTTGCCCATTTTTCATGATTTTAGCTCAATGCTTGATTTAACTCCTATATTACACCTAAGATACTTAGTTATGAATATTTATGGCTTGAAACAACCTAAAAAAGCAATTTCACAAGTTTTAGGTTCATTTAGAGTATTTACGGCTCGAAATAAATGAGTTCTAACTTGCCCATTTTCATGATTTTAGCTCAATGCTTGATTTAACTCCTATATTACACCTAAGATACTTATTTATGAATATTTATGGCTTGAAACAACCTAAAAAAAAACAATTTTAGGTTCATTTAGAGTGTTTACGGTTCAAAATGGCCAAAATGAGTTCTAACTTGCCCATTTTTCATGATTTTAGCTCAATGCTTGATTAACTCCTATATTACACCTAAGATACTTAGTTATGAATATTTATGGCTTGAAACAACCTAAAAAAAGCAATTTCACAAGTTTTAGGTTCATTTAGAGTATTTACGGTTCAAAAAATGAGTTCTAACTTGCCCATTTTTCATGATTTTAGCTCAATGCTTGATTTAACTCCTATATTACACCTAAGATACTTAGTTATGAATATTTATGGCTTGAAACAACCTAAAAAAAATTTCACAAGTTTTAGGTTCATTTAGAGTGTTTACGGTTCAAAATGGCCAAAATGAGTTCTAACTTGCCCATTTTTCATATTTTAGCTCAATGCTTGATTAACTCCTATATTACACCTAAGATACTTATTTATGAATATTTATGGCTTGAAACAACCTAAAAAAAGCAATTTCACAAGTTTTAGGTTCATTTAGAGTGTTTACGGTTCAAATGGCCAAAATGAGTTCTAACTTGCCCATTTTTCATGATTTTAGCTCAATGCTTGATTTAACTCCTATATTACACCTAAGATACTTAGTTATGAATATTTATGGCTTGAAACAACCTAAAAAAGCAATTTCACAAGTTTTAGGTTCATTTAGAGTGTTTACGGTTCAAAATGGCAAATGAGTTCTAACTTGCCCATTTTTCATGATTTTAGCTCAATGCTTGATTTAACTCCTATATTACACCTAAGATACTTAGTTATGAATATTTATGGCTTGAAACAACCTAAAAAAAGCAATTTCACAAGTTTTAGGTTCATTTAGAGTGTTTACGGTTCAAAATGGCCAAAATGAGTTCTAACTTGCCCATTTTTCATGATTTTAGCTCAATGCTTGATTAACTCCTATATTACACCTAATACTTAGTTATGAATATTTATGGCTTGAAACAACCTAAAAAAAGCAATTTCACAAGTTTTAGGTTCATTTAGAGTATTTACGGCTCGAAATGTTAAATGAGTTCTAACTTGCCCATTTTCATGATTTTAGCTCAATGCTTGATTTAACTCCTATATTACACCTAAGATACTTTTATGAATATTTATGGCTTAAACAACCTAAAAAAAAAGCAATTTCACAAGTTTTAGGTTCATTTAGAGTGTTTACGGTTCAAAATGGCCAAAATGAGTTCTAACTTGCCCATTTTTCATGATTTTAGCTCAATCTTGATTTAACTCCTATATTACACCTAAGATACTTAGTTATGAATATTTATGGCTTGAAACAACCTAAAAAAAAAATTTCACAAGTTTTAGGTTCATTTAGAGTATTTACGGCTCGAAAATTAAATGAGTTCTAACTTGCCCATTTTTCATGATTTTAGCTCAATGCTTGATTTAACTCCTATATTACACCTAAGATACTTAGTTATGAATATTTATGCTTGAAACAACCTAAAAAAGCAATTTCACAAGTTTTAGGTTCATTTAGAATTTCGGCTCGAAATGTTAAATGAGTTCTAACTTGCCCATTTTTCATGATTTTAGCTCAATGCTTGATTTAACTCCTATATTACACCTAGATACTTAGTTATGAATATTTATGGCTTGAAACAACCTAAAAAAAAGCAATTTCACAAGTTTTAGGTTCATTAGAGTGTTTACGGTTCAAAATGGCCAAAATGAGTTCTAACTTGCCCATTTTTCATGATTTTAGCTCAATGCTTGAATTAACTCCTATATTACACCTAAGATACTTAGTTATGAATATTTATGGCTTGAAACAACCTAAAAAAAGCAATTTCACAAGTTTTAGGTTCATTTAGAGTTTACGGCTCGAAATGGCCTAAATGAGTTCTAACTTGCCCATTTTTCATGATTTTAGCTCAATGCTTGATTTAACTCCTATATTACACCTAAGATACTTAGTTATGAATATTTATGCTTGAAACAACCTAAAAAAGCAATTTCACAATTTTTAGGTTCATTTAGAGTGTTTACGGCTCGAAATGCCA
Organism: Chenopodium quinoa; assembly: GCF_001683475.1. Lineage (NCBI taxonomy): Eukaryota > Viridiplantae > Streptophyta > Magnoliopsida > Caryophyllales > Amaranthaceae > Chenopodium > Chenopodium quinoa. The sequence continues at coordinate 31,430 of NW_018743560.1, read as the reverse complement.
AAATGAGTTCTAACTTGCCCATTTTTCATGATTTTAGCTCAATGCTTGATTTAACTCCTATATTACACCTAGATACTTAGTTATGAATATTTATGGCTTGAAACAACCTAAAAAAAGCAATTTCACAAGTTTTAGGTTCATTTAGAGTTTTACGGTTCAAATGGCCAAATGAGTTCTAACTTGCCCATTTTCATGATTTTAGCTCAATGCTTGATTAACTCCTATATTACACCTAAGATACTTAGTTATGAATATTTATGGCTTGAAACAACCTAAAAAAAGCAATTTCACAAGTTTTAGGTTCATTTAGAGTATTTACGGCTCGAAATTTTAAATGAGTTCTAACTTGCCCATTTTCATGATTTTAGCTCAATGCTTGATTTAACTCCTATATTACACCTAAGATACTTAGTTATGAATATTTATGGCTTGAAACAACCTAAAAAAAATTTCACAAGTTTTAGGTTCATTTAGAGTGTTTACGGTTCAAAATGGCCAAAATGAGTTCTAACTTGCCCATTTTTCATGATTTTAGCTCAATGCTTGATTTAACTCCTATATTACACCTAATATACTTAGTTATGAATATTTATGGCTTGAAACAACCTAAAAAAAAGCAATTTCACAAGTTTTAGGTTCATTTAGAGTGTTTACGGTTCAAAATGGCCAAAATGAGTTCTAACTTGCCCATTTTTCATGATTTTAGCTCAATGCTTGATTTAACTCCTATATTACACCTAAGATACTTAGTTATGAATTTATGGCTTGAAACAACCTAAAAAAGCAATTTCACAAGTTTTAGGTTCATTAGAGTGTTTACGGTTCAAAATGGCCAAAATGAGTTCTAACTTGCCCATTTTTCATGATTTTAGCTCAATGCTTGAATTAACTCCTATATTACACCTAAGATACTTAGTTATGAATATTTATGGCTTGAAACAACCTAAAAAAGCAATTTCACAAGTTTTAGGTTCATTTAGAGTATTTACGGCTCGAAATGAAATGAGTTCTAACTTGCCCATTTTCATGATTTTAGCTCAATGCTTGATTTAACTCCTATATTACACCTAAGATACTTAGTTATGAATATTTATGGCTTGAAACAACCTAAAAAAGCAATTTCACAAGTTTTAGGTTCATTTAGAGTGTTTACGGTTCAAAATGGCAAAATGAGTTCTAACTTGCCCATTTTTCATGATTTTAGCTCAATGCTTGATTAACTCCTATATTAACCTAAGATACTTAGTTATGAATATTTATGGCTTGAAACAACCTAAAAAAAGCAATTTCACAAGTTTTAGGTTCATTTAGAGTATTTACGGCTCGAAATGTAAATGAGTTCTAACTTGCCCATTTTTCATGATTTTAGCTCAATGCTTGATTTAACTCCTATATTACACCTAAGATACTTATTTATGAATATTTATGGCTTGAAACAACCTAAAAAAAGAAATTTCACAAGTTTTAGGTTCATTTAGAGTGTTTACGGTTCAAAATGGCCAAAATGAGTTCTAACTTGCCCATTTTTCATGATTTTAGCTCAATGCTTGTTTAACTCCTATATTACACCTAAGATACTTAGTTATGAATATTATGGCTTGAAACAACCTAAAAAAAGCAATTTCACAAGTTTTAGGTTCATTTAGAGTGTTTACGGTTCAAAATGGCCAAAATGAGTTCTAACTTGCCCATTTTTCATGATTTTACAATGCTTGATTTAACTCCTATTACACCTAAGATACTTAGTTATGAATATTTATGGCTTGAAACAACCTAAAAAAAGCAATTTCACAAGTTTTAGGTTCATTTAGAGTGTTTACGGTTCGAAATGGCCAAAATGAGTTCTAACTTGCCCATTTTCATGATTTTAGCTCAATCTTGATTTAACTCCTATATTACACCTAAGATACTTAGTTATGAATATTTTGGCTTGAAACAACCTAAAAAAGCAATTTCACAAGTTTTAGGTTCATTTAGAGTATTTACGGCTCGAAATGGCCTAAATGAGTTCTAACTTGCCCATTTTCATGATTTTAGCTCAATGCTTGATTTAACTCCTATATTACACCTAAGATACTTAGTTATGAATATTTATGGCTTGAAACAACCTAAAAAAAGCAATTTCACAAGTTTTAGGTTCATTTAGAGTGTTTACGGTTCAAAATGGCCAAATGAGTTCTAACTTGCCCATTTTCATGATTTTAGCTCAATGCTTGAATTAACTCCTATATTACACCTAAGATACTTATTTATGAATATTTATGGCTTGAAACAACCTAAAAAAAGCAATTTCACAAGTTTTAGGTTCATTTAGAGTATTTACGGCTCAAAACCTAAATGAGTTCTAACTTGCCATTTTCATGATTTTAGCTCAATGCTTGATTTAACTCCTATATTACACCTAAGATACTTAGTTATGAATATTTATGGCTTGAAACAACCTAAAAAAAGCAATTTCACAAGTTTTAGGTTCATTTAGAGTGTTTTACGGTTCAAAATGGCCAAAATGAGTTCTAACTTGCCCATTTTTCATGATTTTAGCTCAATGCTTGATTTAACTCCTATATTACACCTAAGATATTTAGTTATGAATATTTATGGCTTGAAACAACCTAAAAAAAGCAATTTCACAAGTTTTAGGTTCATTTAGAGTATTTACGGCTCGAAATGCCTAAATGAGTTCTAACTTGCCATTTTCATGATTTTAGCTCAATGCTTGATTAACTCCTATATTACACCTAAGATACCTTGAAACAACCTAAAAAAAGCAATTTCACAAGTTTTAGGTTCATTTAGAGTTTACGGTTCAAAATGGCCAAAATGTTCTAACTTGCCCATTTTTCATGATTTAGCTCAATGCTTGATTTAACTCCTATATTACACCTAAGACTTAGTTATGAATATTTATGGCTTGAAACAACCTAAAAAAGCAATTTCACAAGTTTTAGGTTCATTTAGAGTATTTATGGCTCGAAATGCCTAAATGAGTTCTAACTTGCCCATTTTTCATGATTTTAGCTCAATGCTTGATTTAACTCCTATATTACACCTAAGATACTTAGTTATGAATATTTATGGCTTGAAACAACCTAAAAAAGCAATTTCACAAGTTTTAGGTTCATTTAGAGTGTTTACGGTTCAAAATGGCCAAAATGATTCTAACTTGCCCATTTTTCATGATTTTAGCTCAATGCTTGATTAACTCCTATATTACACCTAAGATACTTAGTTATGAATATTTATGGCTTGAAACAACCTAAAAAAAGCAATTTCACAAGTTTTAGGTTCATTTAGTATTTACGGCTCGAAATAAATGAGTTCTAACTTGCCCATTTTCATGATTTTAGCTCAATGCTTGATTTAACTCCTATATTACACCTAAATACTTAGTTATGAATATTTATGGCTTGAAACAACCTAAAAAAAAAATTTCACAAGTTTTAGGTTCATTTAGAGTGTTTACGGTTCAAAATGGCCAAAATGAGTTCTAACTTGCCCATTTTCATGATTTTAGCTCAATGCTTGATTAACTCCTATATTACACCTAAGATACTTAGTTATGAATATTTATGGCTTGAAACAACCTAAAAAAGAAATTTCACAAGTTTTAGGTTCATTTAGAGTGTTTACGGTTCAAAATGGCCTAAATGAGTTCTAACTTGCCCATTTTTCATGATTTTAGCTCAATGCTTGATTTAACTCCTATATTACACCTAAGATACTTAGTTATGAATATTTATGGCTTGAAACAACCTAAAAAAAGCAATTTCACAAGTTTTAGGTTCATTTAGAGTGTTTACGGTTCAAAATGGCCAAAATGAGTTCTAACTTGCCCATTTTTCATGATTTTAGCTCAATGCTTGATTTAACTCCTATATTACACCTAAGATACTTAGTTATGAATATTTATGGCTTGAAACAACCTAAAAAAAGCAATTTCACAAGTTTTAGGTTCATTTAGAGTATTTAAAATAAATGAGTTCTAACTTGCCCATTTTCATGATTTTAGCTCAATGCTTGATTTAACTCCTATATTACACCTAATACTTAGTTATGAATATTTATGGCTTGAAACAACCTAAAAAAAAGCAATTTCACAAGTTTTAGGTTCATTTAGAGTATTTACGGCTCGAAATGAAATGAGTTCTAACTTGCCCATTTTCATGATTTTAGCTCAATGCTTGATTTAACTCCTATATTACACCTAAGATACTTAGTTATGAATATTTATGGCTTGAAACAACCAAAAAAAGAAATTTCACAAGTTTTAGGTTCATTTAGAGTGTTTACGGTTCAAAATGGCCAAAATGAGTTCTAACTTGCCCATTTTTCATGATTTTAGCTCAATGCTTGAATTAACTCCTATATTACACCTAAATACTTAGTTATGAATATTTATGGCTTGAAACAACCTAAAAAAAGCAATTTCACAAGTTTTAGGTTCATTTAGAGTATTTACGGCTTGCCTAAATGAGTTCTAACTTGCCATTTTCATGATTTTAGCAATGCTTTTAACTCCTATATTACACCTAAGATACTTAGTTATGAATATTTATGGCTTGAAACAACCTAAAAAAAGCAATTTCACAAGTTTTAGGTTCATTTAGAGTGTTTACGGTTCAAAATGGCCAAAATGAGTTCTAACTTGCCCATTTTCATGATTTTAGCTCAATGCTTGATTTAACTCCTATATTACACCTAAGATACTTATTTATGAATATTTATGGCTTGAAACAACCTAAAAAAAGCAATTTCACAAGTTTTAGGTTCATTTAGAGTGTTTACGGTTCAAAATGGCCAAAATGAGTTCTAACTTGCCCATTTTTCATGATTTTAGCTCAATGCTTGATTTAACTCCTATATTACACCTAAGATACTTAGTTATGAATATTTATGGCTTGAAACAACCTAAAAAAAGCAATTTCACAAGTTTTAGGTTCATTTAGAGTGTTTACGGTTCAAAATGGCCAAAATGAGTTCTAACTTGCCCATTTTCATGATTTTAGCTCAATGCTTGATTTAACTCCTATATTACACCTAAGATACTTAGTTATGAATATTTATGGCTTGAAACAACCTAAAAAAAGCAATTTCACAAGTTTTAGGTTCATTTAGAGTATTTACGGCTCGAAAATCCTAAATGAGTTCTAACTTGCCCATTTTTCATGATTTTAGCTCAATGCTTGATTTAACTCCTATTACACCTAAGATACTTAGTTATGAATATTTGGCTTGAAACAACCTAAAAAAAGCAATTTCACAAGTTTTAGGTTCATTTAGAGTGTTTACGGTTCAAAATGGCCAAAATGAGTTCTAACTTGCCCATTTTCATGATTTTAGCTCAATGCTTGATTAACTCCTATATTACACCTAAGATACTTAGTTATGAATATTTATGGCTTGAAACAACCTAAAAAAAGCAATTTCACAAGTTTTAGGTTCATTTAGAGTATTTACGGCTCGAAACCTAAATGAGTTCTAACTTGCCCATTTTCATGATTTAGCTCAATGCTTGATTTAACTCCTATATTACACCTAAGATACTTAGTTATGAATATTATGGCTTGAAACAACCTAAAAAAAGCAATTTCACAAGTTTTAGGTTCATTTAGAGTGTTTACGGTTCAAAATGGCCAAAATGAGTTCTAACTTGCCCATTTTTCATGATTTTAGCTCAATGCTTGATTAACTCCTATATTACACCTAAGATACTTAGTTATGAATATTTATGGCTTGAAACAACCTAAAAAAGAAATTTCACAAGTTTTAGGTTCATTTAGAGTATTTACGGCTCGAAATAAATGAGTTCTAACTTGCCCATTTTTCATGATTTTAGCTCAATGCTTGATTTAACTCCTATATTACACCTAAGATACTTAGTTATGAATATTTATGGCTTGAAACAACCTAAAAAAGAAATTCACAAGTTTTAGGTTCATTTAGAGTGTTTACGGTTCAAAATGGCCAAAATGAGTTCTAACTTGCCCATTTTTCATGATTTTAGCTCAATGCTTGATTTAACTCCTATATTACACCTAAGATACTTAGTTATGAATATTTATGGCTTGAAACAACCTAAAAAAGCAATTTCACAAGTTTTAGGTTCATTTAGAGTTTACGGCTCGAAATGGCTAAATGAGTTCTAACTTGCCCATTTTTCATGATTTTAGCTCAATGCTTGATTTAACTCCTATATTACACCTAAGATACTTAGTTATGAATATTTATGGCTTGAAACAACCTAAAAAAAGCAATTTCACAAGTTTTAGGTTCATTTAGAGTATTTAGAAATGAAATGAGTTCTAACTTGCCCTTTCATGATTTTAGCTCAATGCTTGATTTAACTCCTATATTACACCTAATACTTAGTTATGAATATTTATGGCTTGAAACAACCTAAAAAAAGAAATTTCACAAGTTTTAGGTTCATTTAGAGTATTTACGGCTCGAAATGGCCTAAATGAGTTCTAACTTGCCCATTTTTCATGATTTTAGCTCAATGCTTGATTAACTCCTATATTACACCCTTATGAATATTTATGGCTTGAAACAACCTAAAAAAAGCAATTTCACAAGTTTTAGGTTCATTTAGTTACGGCTCGAAAAAATGAGTTCTAACTTGCCCATTTTTCATGATTTTAGCTCAATGCTTGATTTAACTCCTATATTACACCTAAGATACTTAGTTATGAATATTTATGCTTGAAACAACCTAAAAAAGCAATTTCACAAGTTTTAGGTTCATTTAGAGTGTTTACGGTTCAAAATGGCCTAAATGAGTTCTAACTTGCCCATTTTCATGATTTTAGCTCAATGCTTGTTTAACTCCTATATTACACCTAAGATACTTAGTTATGAATATTTATGCTTGAAACAACCTAAAAAAAAGCAATTTCACAAGTTTTAGGTTCATTTAGAGTATTTACGGCTCGAAATAAATGAGTTCTAACTTGCCCATTTTCATGATTTTAGCTCAATGCTTGATTTAACTCCTATATTACACCTAAGATACTTATTTATGAATATTTATGGCTTGAAACAACCTAAAAAAAGCAATTTCACAAGTTTTAGGTTCATTTAGAGTGTTTACGGTTCGAAATGGCCAAAATGAGTTCTAACTTGCCCATTTTTCATGATTTTAGCTCAATGCTTGATTTAACTCCTATATTACACCTAAGATACTTAGTTATGAATATTTATGGCTTGAAACAACCTAAAAAAAGCAAATTTCACAAGTTTTAGGTTCATTTAGAGTGTTTACGGTTCGAAATGGCCAAAATGAGTTCTAACTTGCCCATTTTCATGATTTTAGCTCAATGCTTGAATTAACTCCTATATTACACCTAAGATACTTAGTTATGAATATTTATGGCTTGAAACAACCTAAAAAAAGCAATTTCACAAGTTTTAGGTTCATTTAGAGTATTTACGGCTCGAAATGCCTAAATGAGTTCTAACTTGCCATTTTTCATGATTTTAGCTCAATGCTTGATTTAACTCCTATATTACACCTAATATACTTAGTTATGAATATTTATGGCTTGAAACAACCTAAAAAAAGCAATTTCACAAGTTTTAGGTTCATTTAGAGTGTTTACGGTTCAAAATGGCCAAAATGAGTTCTAACTTGCCCATTTTTCATGATTTTACAATGCTTGAATTAACTCCTATATTACACCTAATACTTAGTTATGAATATTTATGGCTTGAAACAACCTAAAAAAGCAATTTCACAAGTTTTAGGTTCATTTAGAGTTTACGGCTCGAAATGCCTAAATGAGTTCTAACTTGCCCATTTTCATGATTTTAGCTCAATGCTTGAACTCCTATATTACACCTAAATACTTAGTTATGAATATTTATGGCTTGAAACAACCTAAAAAAGCAATTTCACAAGTTTTAGGTTCATTTAGAGTTTTACGGTTCAAAATGGCCAAAATGAGTTCTAACTTGCCCATTTTCATGATTTTAGCTCAATGCTTGATTTAACTCCTATATTACACCTAAGATACTTAGTTATGAATATTTATGGCTTGAAACAACCTAAAAAAAGCAATTCACAAGTTTTAGGTTCATTTAGAGTATTTACGGCTCGAAATGGCCAAAATGAGTTCTAACTTGCCCATTTTCATGATTTTAGCTCAATGCTTGATTAACTCCTATATTACACCTAATATACTTTAGTTATGAATATTTATGGCTTGAAACAACCTAAAAAAAGCAATTTCACAAGTTTTAGGTTCATTTAGAGTATTTACGGCTCGAAATGCCTAAATGAGTTCTAACTTGCCATTTTTCATGATTTTAGCTCAATGCTTGATTTAACTCCTATATTACACCTAAGATACTTAGTTATGAATATTTATGGCTTGAAAAAACCTAAAAAAGCAATTTCACAAGTTTTAGGTTCATTTAGAGTGTTTACGGTTCAAAATGGCCAAAATGAGTTCTAACTTGCCCATTTTTCATGATTTTAGCTCAATGCTTGATTAACTCCTATATTACACCTAAAATACTTAGTTATGAATATTTATGGCTTGAAACAACCTAAAAAAAGCAATTTCACAAGTTTTAGGTTCATTTAGAGTATTTACGGCTCGAAATGCCTAAATGAGTTCTAACTTGCCATTTTCATGATTTTAGCTCAATGCTTGATTTAACTCCTATATTACACCTAAATACTTAGTTATGAATATTTATGGCTTGAAACAACCTAAAAAAAAAGCAATTTCACAAGTTTTAGGTTCATTTAGAGTGTTTACGGTTCAAAATGGCCAAAATGAGTTCTAACTTGCCCATTTTCATGATTTTAGCTCAATGCTTGATTTAACTCCTATATTACACCTAATACTTAGTTATGAATATTTATGGCTTGAAACAACCTAAAAAAGCAATTTCACAAGTTTTAGGTTCATTTAGAGTGTTTACGGTTCGAAATGGCCAAAATGAGTTCTAACTTGCCCATTTTCATGATTTTAGCTCAATGCTTGATTTAACTCCTATATTACACCTAGATACTTAGTTATGAATATTTATGGCTTGAAACAACCTAAAAAAGCAATTTCACAAGTTTTAGGTTCATTAGAGTGTTTACGGTTCAAAATGGCCAAAATGAGTTCTAACTTGCCCATTTTTCATGATTTTAGCTCAATGCTTGATTTAACTCCTATATTACACCTAAATACTTAGTTATGAATATTTATGGCTTGAAACAACCTAAAAAAAGCAATTTCACAAGTTTTAGGTTCATTTAGAGTATTTACGGCTCGAAATGCCTAAATGAGTTCTAACTTGCCCATTTTTCATGATTTTAGCTCAATGCTTGATTTAACTCCTATATTACACCTAAAATACTTAGTTATGAATATTTATGGCTTGAAAAACCTAAAAAAAAGCAATTTCACAAGTTTTAGGTTCATTTAGAGTGTTTACGGTTCAAAATGGCCAAAATGAGTTCTAACTTGCCCATTTTTTCATGATTTTAGCTCAATGCTTGATTTAACTCCTATATTACACCTAAGATACTTAGTTATGAATATTTATGGCTTGAAACAACCTAAAAAAAGCAATTTCACAAGTTTTAGGTTCATTTAGAATTTACGGCTCGAAATGGCCTAAATGAGTTCTAACTTGCCCATTTTTCATGATTTTAGCTCAATGCTTGATTAACTCCTATATTACACCTAAGATACTTAGTTATGAATATTTATGGCTTGAAACAACCTAAAAAAGCAATTTCACAAGTTTTAGGTTCATTTAGAGTGTTTACGGTTCAAAATGGCCAAAATGAGTTCTAACTTGCCCATTTTTCATGATTTTAGCTCAATGCTTGATTTAACTCCTATATTACACCTAAGATACTTATTTATGAATATTTATGGCTTGAAACAACCTAAAAAAAGCAATTTCACAAGTTTTAGGTTCATTTAGAGTGTTTTACGGTTCAAAATGGCCAAAATGAGTTCTAACTTGCCCATTTTTCATGATTTTAGCTCAATGCTTGATTTAACTCCTATATTACACCTAAGATACTTAGTTATGAATATTTATGGCTTGAAACAACCTAAAAAAAGCAATTTCACAAGTTTTAGGTTCATTTAGAGTGTTTACGGTTCAAAATGGCCAAAATGAGTTCTAACTTGCCCATTTTCATGATTTTAGCTCAATGCTTGATTTAACTCCTATATTACACCTAAGATACTTAGTTATGAATATTTATGGCTTGAAAACAACCTAAAAAAAGCAATTTCACAAGTTTTAGGTTCATTTAGAGTATTTACGGCTCGAAATGGTAAATGAGTTCTAACTTGCCCATTTTTCATGATTTTAGCTCAATGCTTGATTAACTCCTATATTACACCTAAGATACTTAGTTATGAATATTTATGGCTTGAAACAACCTAAAAAAGCAATTTCACAAGTTTTAGGTTCATTTAGAGTTTACGGCTCGAAATGGCCAAAATGAGTTCTAACTTGCCCATTTTTCATGATTTTAGCTCAATGCTTGATTTAACTCCTATATTACACCTAAGATACTTAGTTATGAATATTTATGGCTTGAAACAACCTAAAAAAAGCAATTTCACAAGTTTTAGGTTCATTTAGAGTGTTTACGGTTCAAAATGCCAAAATGAGTTCTAACTTGCCCATTTTTCATGATTTTAGCTCAATGCTTGTTTAACTCCTATATTACACCTAAGATACTTAGTTATGAATATTTATGGCTTGAAACAACCTAAAAAAAGCAATTTCACAAGTTTTAGGTTCATTTAGAGTTTACGGCTCAAAATGCCAAAATGAGTTCTAACTTGCCCATTTTTCATGATTTTAGCTCAATGCTTGATTTAACTCCTATATTACACCTAAGATACTTAGTTATGAATATTTATGGCTTGAAACAACCTAAAAAAAGCAATTTCACAAGTTTTAGGTTCATTTAGAGTATTTACGGCTCGAAATGCCAAAATGAGTTCTAACTTGCCATTTTTCATGATTTTAGCTCAATGCTTGATTTAACTCCTATATTACACCTAAGATACTTAGTTATGAATATTTATGGCTTGAAACAACCTAAAAAAAGCAATTTCACAAGTTTTAGGTTCATTTAGAGTGTTTACGGTTCAAAATGGCCAAAATGAGTTCTAACTTGCCCATTTTCATGATTTTAGCTCAATGCTTGAATTAACTCCTATATTACACCTAAGATACTTAGTTATGAATATTTATGGCTTGAAACAACCTAAAAAAGCAATTTCAAGTTTTAGGTTCATTTAGAGTGTTTACGGTTCAAAATGGCCAAAATGAGTTCTAACTTGCCATTTTTCATGATTTTAGCTCAATGCTTGATTTAACTCCTATATTACACCTAAGATACTTAGTTATGAATATTTATGGCTTGAAACAACCTAAAAAAAGCAATTTCACAAGTTTTAGGTTCATTTAGAGTGTTTACGGTTCAAAATGGCCAAAATGAGTTCTAACTTGCCCATTTCATGATTTTAGCTCAATGCTTGAATTAACTCCTATATTACACCTAAGATACTTAGTTATGAATATTTATGGCTTGAAACAACCTAAAAAAAGCAATTTCACAAGTTTTAGGTTCATTTAGAGCATTTACGGCTCGAAATGTTTTAAATGAGTTCTAACTTGCCCATTTTTCATGATTTTAGCTCAATGCTTGATTAACTCCTATATTACACCTAAGATACTTAGTTATGAATATTTATGGCTTGAAACAACCTAAAAAAAAGCAATTTCACAAGTTTTAGGTTCATTTAGAGTTTACGGTTCAAAATGGCCTAAATGAGTTCTAACTTTCCATTTTTCATGATTTTAGCTCAATGCTTGATTTAACTCCTATATTACACCTAAGATACTTAGTTATGAATATTTATGGCTTGAAACAACCTAAAAAAAAGCAATTTCACAAGTTTTAGGTTCATTTAGAGTTTTACGGCTCGAAAGCCTAAATGAGTTCTAACTTGCCATTTTTTCATGATTTTAGCTAAATGCTTGATTTAACTCCTATATTACACCTAAGATACTTAGTTATGAATATTTATGGCTTGAAACAACCTAAAAAAAGCAATTTCACAAGTTTTAGGTTCATTTAGAGTGTTTACGGTTCAAAATGGCCAAAATGAGTTCTAACTTGCCCATTTTTCATGATTTTAGCTCAATGCTTGTATTAACTCCTATATTACACCTAAGATACTTAGTTATGAATATTTATGGCTTGAAAAAACCTAAAAAGCAATTTCACAAGTTTTAGGTTCATTTAGAGTTTACGGCTCGAAATGAAATGAGTTCTAACTTGCCCATTTTCATGATTTTAGCTCAATGCTTGATTTAACTCCTATATTACACCTAAGATACTTAGTTATGAATATTTATGGCTTGAAACAACCTAAAAAAAGCAATTTCACAAGTTTTAGGTTCATTTAGAGTGTTTACGGTTCAAAATGGCCAAAATGAGTTCTAACTTGCCCATTTTTCATGATTTTAGCTCAATGCTTGATTAACTCCTATATTACACCTAAGATACTTAGTTATGAATATTTATGGCTTGAAACAACCTAAAAAAAGCAATTTCACAAGTTTTAGGTTCATTTAGAGTGTTTACGGTTCAAAATGGCCAAAATGAGTTCTAACTTGCCCATTTTTCATGATTTTAGCTCAATGCTTGATTTAACTCCTATATTACACCTAAGATACTTATTATGAATATTTATGGCTTGAAACAACCTAAAAAAAGCAATTTCACAAGTTTTAGGTTCATTTAGAGTGTTTTACGGTTCAAAATGGCCAAAATGAGTTCTAACTTGCCCATTTTTCATGATTTTAGCTCAATGCTTGATTTAACTCCTATATTACACCTAAGATACTTAGTTATGAATATTTATGGCTTGAAACAACCTAAAAAAAGCAATTTCACAAGTTTTAGGTTCATTTAGAGTATTTACGGCTCGAAATGCCAAAATGAGTTCTAACTTGCCCATTTTCATGATTTTAGCTCAATGCTTGATTTAACTCCTATATTACACCTAAGATACTTAGTTATGAATATTTATGGCTTGAAACAACCTAAAAAAAGCAATTTCACAAGTTTTAGGTTCATTTAGAGTGTTTACGGTTCAAAATGGCCAAAATGAGTTCTAACTTGCCCATTTTTCATGATTTTAGCTCAACTTGTATTAACTCCTATATTACACCTAAGATACTTAGTTATGAATATTTATGGCTTGAAACAACCTAAAAAAGCAATTTCACAAGTTTTAGGTTCATTTAGAGTTTACGGCTCGAAATGTTTTAAATGAGTTCTAACTTGCCCATTTTCATGATTTTAGCTCAATGCTTGATTTAACTCCTATATTACACCTAAGATACTTAGTTATGAATATTTATGGCTTGAAACAACCTAAAAAAAGCAATTTCACAAGTTTTAGGTTCATTTAGAGTGTTTACGGTTCAAAATGGCCAAAATGAGTTCTAACTTGCCCATTTTCATGATTTTAGCTCAATGCTTGAATTAACTCCTATATTACACCTAAGATACTTAGTTATGAATATTTATGGCTTGAAACAACCTAAAAAAAGCAATTTCACAAGTTTTAGGTTCATTTAGAGTGTTTACGGTTCAAAATGGCCAAAATGAGTTCTAACTTGCCATTTTCATGATTTTAGCTCAATGCTTGATTTAACTCCTATATTACACCTAAGATACTTAGTTATGAATATTTATGGCTTGAAACAACCTAAAAAAAGCAATTTCACAAGTTTTAGGTTCATTTAGAGTGTTTACGGTTCAAAATGGCCAAAATGAGTTCTAACTTGCCCATTTTCATGATTTTAGCTCAATGCTTGATTTAACTCCTATATTACACCTAAGATACTTAGTTATGAATATTTATGGCTTGAAACAACCTAAAAAAAGCAATTTCACAAGTTTTAGGTTCATTTAGAGTTTACGGCTCGAAATGTTAAATGAGTTCTAACTTGCCCATTTTCATGATTTTAGCTCAATGCTTAAACTCCTATATTACACCTAAGATACTTAGTTATGAATATTTATGGCTTGAAACAACCTAAAAAAAGCAATTTCACAAGTTTTAGGTTCATTTAGAGTATTTACGGCTCGAAATGCCAAAATGAGTTCTAACTTTGCCCATTTTTCATGATTTTAGCTAAATGCTTGATTTAACTCCTATATTACACCTAAGATACTTATTTATGAATATTTATGGCTTGAAACAACCTAAAAAAAGCAATTTCACAAGTTTTAGGTTCATTTAGAGTTTACGGTTCAAAATGGCCAAAATGTTCTAACTTGCCCATTTTTCATGATTTTAGCTCAATGCTTGTATTAACTCCTATATTACACCTAAGATACTTAGTTATGAATATTTATGGCTTGAAACAACCTAAAAAAGCAATTTCACAAGTTTTAGGTTCATTTAGAGTTTACGGCTCGAAATGAAATGAGTTCTAACTTGCCCATTTTCATGATTTTAGCTCAATGCTTGATTTAACTCCTATTTACACCTAAGATACTTAGTTATGAATATTTATGGCTTGAAACAACCTAAAAAAAGCAATTTCACAAGTTTTAGTTCATTTAGAGTGTTTACGGCTCAAAATGGCCAAAATGAGTTCTAACTTCCATTTTTCATGATTTTAGCTCAATGCTTGATTTAACTCCTATATTACACCTAAGATACTTAGTTATGAATATTTATGGCTTGAAACAACCTAAAAAAGCAATTTCACAAGTTTTAGGTTCATTTAGAGTGTTTACGGTTCAAAATGGCCAAAATGAGTTCTAACTTGCCCATTTTCATGATTTTAGCTCAATGCTTGAATTAACTCCTATATTACACCTAAGATACTTATTTATGAATATTTATGGCTTGAAACAACCTAAAAAAAAGCAATTTCACAAGTTTTAGGTTCATTTAGAGTGTTTACGGTTCAAAATGGCCAAAATGAGTTCTAACTTGCCATTTTTCATGATTTTAGCTCAATGCTTGATTTAACTCCTATATTACACCTAAGATACTTAGTTATGAATATTTATGGCTTGAAACAACCTAAAAAAAGCAATTTCACAAGTTTTAGGTTCATTTAGAGTGTTTACGGTTCAAAATGGCCAAAATGAGTTCTAACTTGCCCATTTTCATGATTTTAGCTCAATGCTTGAATTAACTCCTATATTACACCTAAGATACTTAGTTATGAATATTTATGGCTTGAAACAACCTAAAAAAAGCAATTTCACAAGTTTTAGGTTCATTTAGAGTTTACGGCTCGAAATGAATGAGTTCTAACTTGCCCATTTTTCATGATTTTAGCTCAATGCTTGATTAACTCCTATATTACACCTAAGATACTTAGTTATGAATATTTATGGCTTGAAACAACCTAAAAAAAGCAATTTCACAAGTTTTAGGTTCATTTAGAGTATTTACGGCTCGAAATGCCTAAATGAGTTCTAACTTTCCATTTTTCATGATTTTAGCTCAATGCTTGATTTAACTCCTATATTACACCTAAGATACTTATTATGAATATTTATGGCTTGAAACAACCTAAAAAAGCAATTTCACAAGTTTTAGGTTCATTTAGAGTGTTTACGGTTCAAAATGGCCAAAATGAGTTCTAACTTGCCCATTTTCATGATTTTAGCTCAATGCTTGATTAACTCCTATATTACACCTAAGATACTTAGTTATGAATATTTATGGCTTGAAACAACCTAAAAAAGCAATTTCACAAGTTTTAGGTTCATTTAGAGTTTTACGGCTCGAAATAAATGAGTTCTAACTTGCCCATTTTCATGATTTTAGCTCAATGCTTGATTTAACTCCTATATTACACCTAAGATACTTAGTTATGAATATTTATGGCTTGAAACAACCTAAAAAAAGCAATTTCACAAGTTTTAGTTCATTTAGAGTATTTACGGCTCGAAATGCCTAAATGAGTTCTAACTTGCCCATTTTTCATGATTTTAGCTCAATGCTTGATTTAACTCCTATATTACACCTAAGATACTTAGTTATGAATATTTATGGCTTGAAACAACCTAAAAAAAGCAATTTCACAAGTTTTAGGTTCATTTAGAGTGTTTACGGTTCAAAATGGCCAAAATGAGTTCTAACTTGCCCATTTTTCATGATTTTAGCTCAATGCTTGATTAACTCCTATATTACACCTAAGATACTTAGTTATGAATATTTATGGCTTGAAACAACCTAAAAAAGCAATTTCACAAGTTTTAGGTTCATTTAGAGTTTACGGCTCGAAAAAATGAGTTCTAACTTGCCCATTTTCATGATTTTAGCTCAATCTTGATTAACTCCTATATTACACCTAAGATACTTAGTTATGAATATTTATGGCTTGAAACAACCTAAAAAAAGCAATTTCACAAGTTTTAGGTTCATTTAGAGTGTTTACGGTTCAAAATGGCCAAAATGAGTTCTAACTTGCCCATTTTTCATGATTTTAGCTCAATGCTTGATTAACTCCTATATTACACCTAAGATACTTAGTTATGAATATTTATGGCTTGAAACAACCTAAAAAAAGCAATTTCACAAGTTTTAGGTTCATTTAGAGTTTACGGCTCGAAATGTTTAAATGAGTTCTAACTTGCCCATTTTCATGATTTTAGCTCAATGCTTGATTAACTATATTACACCTAAGATACTTAGTTATGAATATTTATGGCTTGAAACAACCTAAAAAAAAGCAATTTCACAAGTTTTAGGTTCATTTAGAGTGTTTACGGTTCAAAATGGCCAAAATGAGTTCTAACTTGCCCATTTTCATGATTTTAGCTCAATGCTTGATTAACTCCTATATTACACCTAAGATACTTAGTTATGAATATTTATGGCTTGAAACAACCTAAAAAAAGCAATTTCACAAGTTTTAGGTTCATTTAGAGTGTTTACGGTTCAAAATGGCCAAAATGAGTTCTAACTTGCCCATTTTTCATGATTTTAGCTCAATGCTTGATTAACTCCTATATTACACCTAAGATACTTAGTTATGAATATTTATGGCTTGAAACAACCTAAAAAAAGAAATTTCACAAGTTTTAGGTTCATTTAGAGTGTTTACGGTTCAAAATGGCCAAAATGAGTTCTAACTTGCCCATTTTCATGATTTTAGCTCAATGCTTGATTAACTCCTATATTACACCTAAGATACTTAGTTATGAATATTTATGGCTTGAAACAACCTAAAAAAGCAATTTCACAAGTTTTAGGTTCATTTAGAGTTTACGGCTCGAAATGTTAAATGAGTTCTAACTTGCCCATTTTCATGATTTTAGCTCAATGCTTGATTTAACTCCTATATTACACCTAAGATACTTAGTTATGAATATTTATGGCTTGAAACAACCTAAAAAAAAGCAATTTCACAAGTTTTAGGTTCATTTAGAGTGTTTACGGTTCAAAATGGCCAAAATGAGTTCTAACTTGCCCATTTTTCATGATTTTAGCTCAATGCTTGATTAACTCCTATATTACACCTAAGATACTTAGTTATGAATATTTATGGCTTGAAACAACCTAAAAAAAGCAATTTCACAAGTTTTAGGTTCATTTAGAGTTTACGGCTCGAAATGCAAATGAGTTCTAACTTGCCCATTTTTCATGATTTTAGCTCAATGCTTGATTAACTCCTATATTACACCTAAGATACTTAGTTATGAATATTTATGGCTTGAAACAACCTAAAAAAAGCAATTTCACAAGTTTTAGGTTCATTTAGAGTGTTTACGGTTCAAAATGGCCAAAATGAGTTCTAACTTGCCCATTTTTCATGATTTTAGCTCAATGCTTGATTAACTCCTATATTACACCTAAGATACTTAGTTATGAATATTTATGGCTTGAAACAACCTAAAAAAAGCAATTTCACAAGTTTTAGGTTCATTTAGAGTGTTTACGGTTCAAAATGGCCAAAATGAGTTCTAACT
This sequence comes from Chenopodium quinoa, assembly GCF_001683475.1. Lineage (NCBI taxonomy): Eukaryota > Viridiplantae > Streptophyta > Magnoliopsida > Caryophyllales > Amaranthaceae > Chenopodium > Chenopodium quinoa. The sequence goes on along the minus strand of NW_018743560.1, from coordinate 13,438 downwards.
TGCCCATTTTTCATGATTTTAGCTCAATGCTTGATTAACTCCTATATTACACCTAAGATACTTAGTTATGAATATTTATGGCTTGAAACAACCTAAAAAAGCAATTTCACAAGTTTTAGGTTCATTTAGAGTATTTTACGGCTCGAAATGCCTAAATGAGTTCTAACTTGCCATTTTCATGATTTTAGCTAAATGCTTGATTTAACTCCTATATTACACCTAAGATACTTAGTTATGAATATTTATGGCTTGAAACAACCTAAAAAAAAGCAATTTCACAAGTTTTAGGTTCATTTAGAGTGTTTACGGTTCAAAATGGCCAAAATGAGTTCTAACTTGCCCATTTTTCATGATTTTAGCTCAATGCTTGATTAACTCCTATATTACACCTAAGATACTTAGTTATGAATATTTATGGCTTGAAACAACCTAAAAAAGCAATTTCACAAGTTTTAGGTTCATTTAGAGTTTACGGCTCGAAATGCCTAAATGAGTTCTAACTTGCCCATTTTTCATGATTTTAGCTCAATGCTTGATTTAACTCCTATATTACACCTAAGATACTTAGTTATGAATATTTATGGCTTGAAACAACCTAAAAAAAGCAATTTCACAAGTTTTAGGTTCATTTAGAGTGTTTACGGTTCAAAATGGCCAAAATGAGTTCTAACTTGCCCATTTTTCATGATTTTAGCTCAATGCTTGATTAACTCCTATATTACACCTAAGATACTTAGTTATGAATATTTATGGCTTGAAACAACCTAAAAAAAAGCAATTTCACAAGTTTTAGGTTCATTTAGAGTGTTTACGGTTCAAAATGGCCAAAATGAGTTCTAACTTGCCCATTTTCATGATTTTAGCTCAATGCTTGATTTAACTCCTATATTACACCTAAGATACTTAGTTATGAATATTTATGGCTTGAAACAACCTAAAAAAAGCAATTTCACAAGTTTTAGGTTCATTTAGAGTGTTTACGGTTCAAAATGGCCAAAATGAGTTCTAACTTGCCCATTTTTCATGATTTTAGCTCAATGCTTGATTTAACTCCTATATTACACCTAAATACTTAGTTATGAATATTTATGGCTTGAAACAACCTAAAAAAAGCAATTTCACAAGTTTTAGGTTCATTTAGAGTTTTACGGCTCGAAATGCCTAAATGAGTTCTAACTTGCCCATTTTTCATGATTTTAGCTCAATGCTTGATTTAACTCCTATATTACACCTAAGATACTTATTTATGAATATTTATGGCTTGAAACAACCTAAAAAAAAAAATTTCACAAGTTTTAGGTTCATTTAAAGTGTTTACGGTTCAAAATGGCCAAAATGAGTTCTAACTTGCCCATTTTTCATGATTTTAGCTCAATGCTTGATTAACTCCTATATTACTTAGTTATGAATATTTATGGCTTGAAACAACCTAAAAAAGCAATTTCACAAGTTTTAGGTTCATTTAGAGTTTACGGCTCAAAATGAAAATGAGTTCTAACTTGCCCATTTTCATGATTTTAGCTCAATGCTTGATTTAACTCCTATATTACACCTAGATACTTAGTTATGAATATTTATGGCTTGAAACAACCTAAAAAAAGCAATTTCACAAGTTTTAGGTTCATTTAGAGTTTTACGGTTCAAAATGGCCAAAATGAGTTCTAACTTGCCCATTTTCATGATTTTAGCTCAATGCTTGAATTAACTCCTATATTACACCTAAGATACTTATTTATGAATATTTATGGCTTGAAACAACCTAAAAAAGCAATTTCACAAGTTTTAGGTTCATTTAGAGTGTTTACGGTTCAAAATGGCCAAAATGAGTTCTAACTTGCCCATTTTCATGATTTTAGCTCAATGCTTGATTTAACTCCTATATTACACCTAAGATACTTAGTTATGAATATTTATGGCTTGAAACAACCTAAAAAAAGCAATTTCACAAGTTTTAGGTTCATTTAGAGTGTTTACGGTTCAAAATGGCCAAAATGAGTTCTAACTTGCCCATTTTTCATGATTTTAGCTCAATGCTTGAATTAACTCCTATATTACACCAAGATACTTAGTTATGAATATTTATGGCTTGAAACAACCTAAAAAAAAAGCAATTTCACAAGTTTTAGGTTCATTTAGAGTTTTACGGTTCGAAATGCAAAATGAGTTCTAACTTGCCCATTTTTCATGATTTTAGCTCAATGCTTGATTAACTCCTATATTACACCTAAGATACTTAGTTATGAATATTTATGGCTTGAAACAACCTAAAAAAAGCAATTTCACAAGTTTTAGGTTCATTTAGAGTATTTACGGCTCGAAATGCCTAAATGAGTTCTAACTTGCCCATTTTTCATGATTTTAGCTAAATGCTTGATTTAACTCCTATATTACACCTAAGATACTTATTTATGAATATTTATGGCTTGAAACAACCTAAAAAAAGCAATTTCACAAGTTTTAGGTTCATTTAGAGTGTTTACGGTTCAAAATGGCCAAAATGAGTTCTAACTTGCCCATTTTTCATGATTTTAGCTCAATGCTTGATTAACTCCTATATTACACCTAAGATACTTAGTTATGAATATTATGGCTTGAAACAACCTAAAAAAGCAATTTCACAAGTTTTAGGTTCATTTAGAGTGTTTACGGTTCAAAATGGCCAAAATGAGTTCTAACTTGCCCATTTTTCATGATTTTAGCTCAATGCTTGATTAACTCCTATATTACACCTAAGATACTTAGTTATGAATATTTATGGCTTGAAACAACCTAAAAAAAGCAATTTCACAAGTTTTAGGTTCATTTAGAGTTTACGGCTCGAAAAATGAGTTCTAACTTGCCCATTTTTCATGATTTTAGCTCAATGCTTGATTTAACTCCTATTACACCTAAGATACTTAGTTATGAATATTTATGGCTTGAAACAACCTAAAAAAAGCAATTTCACAAGTTTTAGGTTCATTTAGAGTGTTTACGGTTCAAAATGGCCAAAATGAGTTCTAACTTGCCCATTTTTCATGATTTTAGCTCAATGCTTGATTAACTCCTATATTACACCTAAGATACTTAGTTATGAATATTTATGGCTTGAAACAACCTAAAAAAAGCAATTTCACAAGTTTTAGGTTCATTTAGAGTTTACGGCTCGAAAAAATGAGTTCTAACTTGCCCATTTTCATGATTTTAGCTCAATGCTTGATTAACTCCTATATTACACCTAAGATACTTAGTTATGAATATTTATGGCTTGAAACAACCTAAAAAAAAGCAATTTCACAAGTTTTAGGTTCATTTAGAGTGTTTACGGTTCAAAATGGCCAAAATGAGTTCTAACTTGCCCATTTTTCATGATTTTAGCTCAATGCTTGTATTAACTCCTATATTACACCTAAGATACTTAGTTATGAATATTTATGGCTTGAAACAACCTAAAAAAAGCAATTTCACAAGTTTTAGGTTCATTTAGAGTGTTTACGGTTCAAAATGGCCAAAATGAGTTCTAACTTGCCCATTTTCATGATTTTAGCTCAATGCTTGATTAACTCCTATATTACACCTAAGATACTTAGTTATGAATATTTATGGCTTGAAACAACCTAAAAAAGCAATTTCACAAGTTTTAGGTTCATTTAGAGTATTTACGGCTCGAAATGCCTAAATGAGTTCTAACTTGCCCATTTTCATGATTTTAGCTAAATGCTTGATTTAACTCCTATATTACACCTAAGATACTTATTTATGAATATTTATGGCTTGAAACAACCTAAAAAAAGCAATTTCACAAGTTTTAGGTTCATTTAGAGTGTTTACGGTTCAAAATGGCCAAAATGAGTTCTAACTTGCCCATTTTTCATGATTTTAGCTCAATGCTTGATTTAACTCCTATTACACCTAAGATACTTAGTTATGAATATTTATGGCTTGAAACAACCTAAAAAAAGCAATTTCACAAGTTTTAGGTTCATTTAGAGTTTACGGCTAAATGAGTTCTAACTTGCCCATTTTTCATGATTTTAGCTCAATGCTTGATTTAACTCCTATATTACACCTAAGATACTTAGTTATGAATATTTATGGCTTGAAACAACCTAAAAAAAGCAATTTCACAAGTTTTAGGTTCATTTAGAGTGTTTACTCAAAATGGCCAAAATGAGTTCTAACTTGCCCATTTTTCATGATTTTAGCTCAATGCTTGATTAACTCCTATATTACACCTAAGATACTTAGTTATGAATATTTATGGCTTGAAACAACCTAAAAAAAGCAATTTCACAAGTTTTAGGTTCATTTAGAGTGTTTACGGCTCAAAATGGCCAAAATGAGTTCTAACTTGCCCATTTTCATGATTTTAGCTCAATGCTTGATTTAACTCCTATATTACACCTAAGATACTTATTTATGAATATTTATGGCTTGAAACAACCTAAAAAAAGCAATTTCACAAGTTTTAGGTTCATTTAGAGTGTTTACGGTTCAAAATGGCCAAAATGAGTTCTAACTTGCCCATTTTTCATGATTTTAGCTCAATGCTTGATTAACTCCTATATTACACCTAAATACTTAGTTATGAATATTTATGGCTTGAAACAACCTAAAAAAAAGCAATTTCACAAGTTTTAGGTTCATTTAGAGTGTTTACGGTTCAAAATGGCCAAAATGAGTTCTAACTTGCCCATTTTTCATGATTTTAGCTCAATGCTTGATTTAACTCTATATTACACCTAAAATACTTAGTTATGAATATTTATGGCTTGAAACAACCTAAAAAAAGCAATTTCACAAGTTTTAGGTTCATTTAGAGTTTTACGGCTCGAAATGCTAAATGAGTTCTAACTTGCCCATTTTTCATGATTTTAGCTCAATGCTTGATTTAACTCCTATATTACACCTAAGATACTTATTTATGAATATTTATGGCTTGAAACAACCTAAAAAAAGCAATTTCACAAGTTTTAGGTTCATTTAGAGTGTTTACGGTTCAAAATGGCCAAAATGAGTTCTAACTTGCCCATTTTCATGATTTTAGCTCAATGCTTGATTAACTCCTATATTACACCTAAGATACTTAGTTATGAATATTTATGGCTTGAAACAACCTAAAAAAGCAATTTCACAAGTTTTAGGTTCATTTAGAGTTTTACGGCTCGAAATAAATGAGTTCTAACTTGCCCATTTTCATGATTTTAGCTCAATGCTTGATTTAACTCCTATATTACACCTAAGATACTTAGTTATGAATATTTATGGCTTGAAACAACCTAAAAAAAAGCAATTTCACAAGTTTTAGGTTCATTTAGAGTGTTTACGGTTCAAAATGGCCAAAATGAGTTCTAACTTGCCCATTTTCATGATTTTAGCTCAATGCTTGAATTAACTCCTATATTACACCTAAGATACTTAGTTATGAATATTTATGGCTTGAAACAACCTAAAAAAGCAATTTCACAAGTTTTAGGTTCATTTAGAGTTTTACGGTTCAAAATGGCCAAATGAGTTCTAACTTGCCCATTTTTCATGATTTTAGCTCAATGCTTGATTTAACTCCTATTACACCTAAGATACTTAGTTATGAATATTTATGGCTTGAAACAACCTAAAAAAAGCAATTTCACAAGTTTTAGGTTCATTTAGAGTGTTTACGGTTCAAAATGGCCAAAATGAGTTCTAACTTGCCATTTTTCATGATTTTAGCTCAATGCTTGAATTAACTCCTATATTACACCATACTTAGTTATGAATATTTATGGCTTGAAACAACCTAAAAAAGCAATTTCACAAGTTTTAGGTTCATTTAGAGTTTACGGCTCGAAAAAATGAGTTCTAACTTGCCCATTTTCATGATTTTAGCTCAATGCTTGTTTAACTCCTATATTACACCTAAGATACTTAGTTATGAATATTTATGGCTTGAAACAACCTAAAAAAAAATTTCACAAGTTTTAGGTTCATTTAGAGTATTTACGGCTCGAAATGGCCTAAATGAGTTCTAACTTGCCATTTTTCATGATTTTAGCTAAATGCTTGATTTAACTCCTATATTACACCTAAGATACTTAGTTATGAATATTTATGGCTTGAAACAACCTAAAAAAAGCAATTTCACAAGTTTTAGGTTCATTTAGAGTGTTTACGGTTCAAAATGGCCAAAATGAGTTCTAACTTGCCCATTTTTCATGATTTTAGCTCAATGCTTGATTAACTCCTATATTACACCTAAGATACTTAGTTATGAATATTTATGGCTTGAAACAACCAAAAAAGCAATTTCACAAGTTTTAGGTTCATTTAGAGTTTACGGCTCGAAAAAATGAGTTCTAACTTGCCCATTTTCATGATTTTAGCTCAATGCTTGATTTAACTCCTATATTACACCTAAGATACTTAGTTATGAATATTTATGGCTTGAAACAACCTAAAAAAAGCAATTTCACAAGTTTTAGGTTCATTTAGAGTGTTTACGGTTCAAAATGGCCAAAATGAGTTCTAACTTGCCCATTTTCATGATTTTAGCTCAATGCTTGACTCCTATATTACACCTAAGATACTTAGTTATGAATATTTATGGCTTGAAACAACCTAAAAAAAGCAATTTCACAAGTTTTAGGTTCATTTAGAGTTTACGGCTCGAAAAATGAGTTCTAACTTGCCCATTTTCATGATTTTAGCAATGCTTGATTAACTCCTATATTACACCTAAGATACTTAGTTATGAATATTTATGGCTTGAAACAACCTAAAAAAAGCAATTTCACAAGTTTTAGGTTCATTTAGAGTGTTTACGGTTCAAAATGGCCAAAATGAGTTCTAACTTGCCCATTTTTCATGATTTTAGCTCAATGCTTGATTTAACTCCTATATTACACCTAAGATACTTAGTTATGAATATTTATGGCTTGAAACAACCTAAAAAAGAAATTTCACAAGTTTTAGGTTCATTTAGAGTTTACGGCTCGAAATGTAAATGAGTTCTAACTTGCCCATTTTCATGATTTTAGCTCAATGCTTGATTTAACTATATTACACCTAAGATACTTAGTTATGAATATTTATGGCTTGAAACAACCTAAAAAAAGCAATTTCACAAGTTTTAGGTTCATTTAGAGTGTTTACGTTCAAAATGGCCAAAATGAGTTCTAACTTGCCCATTTTCATGATTTTAGCTCAATGCTTGATTTAACTCCTATATTACACCTAAGATACTTAGTTATGAATATTTTATGGCTTGAAACAACCTAAAAAAAGCAATTTCACAAGTTTTAGGTTCATTTAGAGTTTACGGCTCGAAATGCCTAAATGAGTTCTAACTTGCCATTTTTCATGATTTTAGCTCAATGCTTGATTTAACTCCTATATTACACCTAAGATACTTAGTTATGAATATTTATGGCTTGAAACAACCTAAAAAAAGCAATTTCACAAGTTTTAGGTTCATTTAGAGTGTTTACGGTTCAAAATGGCCAAAATGAGTTCTAACTTGCCCATTTTTCATGATTTTAGCTCAATGCTTGTATTAACTCCTATATTACACCTAAGATACTTAGTTATGAATATTTATGGCTTGAAACAACCTAAAAAAAAAGCAATTTCACAAGTTTTAGGTTCATTTAGAGTGTTTACGGTTCAAAATGGCCAAAATGAGTTCTAACTTGCCCATTTTTCATGATTTTAGCTCAATGCTTGATTAACTCCTATATTACACCTAAGATACTTAGTTATGAATATTTATGGCTTGAAAAACCTAAAAAAAGCAATTTCACAAGTTTTAGGTTCATTTAGAGTGTTTACGGTTCAAAATGGCCAAAATGAGTTCTAACTTGCCCATTTTTCATGATTTTAGCTCAATGCTTGATTAACTCCTATATTACACCTAAGATACTTAGTTATGAATATTTATGGCTTGAAACAACCTAAAAAAAGCAATTTCACAAGTTTTAGGTTCATTTAGAGTATTTACGGCTCGAAATGCCTAAATGAGTTCTAACTTGCCCATTTTCATGATTTTAGCAATGCTTGATTTAACTCCTATATTACACCTAAGATACTTAGTTATGAATATTTATGGCTTGAAACAACCTAAAAAAAAGCAATTTCACAAGTTTTAGGTTCATTTAGAGTGTTTACGGTTCAAAATGGCCAAAATGAGTTCTAACTTGCCCATTTTTCATGATTTTAGCTCAATGCTTGATTAACTCCTATATTACACCTAAGATACTTAGTTATGAATATTTATGGCTTGAAACAACCTAAAAAAAGCAATTTCACAAGTTTTAGGTTCATTTAGAGTGTTTACGGTTCAAAATGGCCAAAATGAGTTCTAACTTGCCCATTTTCATGATTTTAGCTCAATGCTTGATTTAACTCCTATATTACACCTAAGATACTTAGTTATGAATATTTATGGCTTGAAACAACCTAAAAAAGCAATTTCACAAGTTTTAGGTTCATTTAGAGTATTTACGGCTCGAAATGCCTAAATGAGTTCTAACTTGCCCATTTTCATGATTTTAGCTAAATGCTTGATTTAACTCCTATATTACACCTAAATACTTAGTTATGAATATTTATGGCTTGAAACAACCTAAAAAAAAGCAATTTCACAAGTTTTAGGTTCATTTAGAGTGTTTACGGTTCAAAATGGCCAAAATGAGTTCTAACTTGCCCATTTTTCATGATTTTAGCTCAATGCTTGATTAACTCCTATATTACACCTAAGATACTTAGTTATGAATATTTATGGCTTGAAACAACCTAAAAAAAGCAATTTCACAAGTTTTAGGTTCATTTAGAGTTTACGGCTCGAAATGGTAAATGAGTTCTAACTTGCCCATTTTCATGATTTTAGCTCAATGCTTGATTAACTCCTATATTACACCTAGATACTTAGTTATGAATATTTATGGCTTGAAACAACCTAAAAAAAGCAATTTCACAAGTTTTAGGTTCATTTAGAGTGTTTACGGTTCAAAATGGCAAAATGAGTTCTAACTTGCCCATTTTTCATGATTTTAGCTCAATGCTTGATTAACTCCTATATTACACCTAAGATACTTAGTTATGAATATTTATGGCTTGAAACAACCTAAAAAAGCAATTTCACAAGTTTTAGGTTCATTTAGAGTGTTTACGGTTCAAAATGGCCAAAATGAGTTCTAACTTGCCCATTTTCATGATTTTAGCTCAATGCTTGATTTAACTCCTATATTACACCTAAGATACTTAGTTATGAATATTTATGGCTTGAAACAACCTAAAAAAGCAATTTCACAAGTTTTAGGTTCATTTAGAGATTTACGGCTCGAAATGCCTAAATGAGTTCTAACTTGCCATTTTCATGATTTTAGCTCAATGCTTGATTTAACTCCTATATTACACCTAAGATACTTAGTTATGAATATTTATGGCTTGAAACAACCTAAAAAAAGCAATTTCACAAGTTTTAGGTTCATTTAGAGTGTTTACGGAAATGGCCAAAATGAGTTCTAACTTGCCCATTTTTCATGATTTTAGCTCAATGCTTGATTTAACTCCTATATTACACCTAAGACTTAGTTATGAATATTTATGGCTTGAAACAACCTAAAAAAGCAATTTCACAAGTTTTAGGTTCATTTAGAGTATTTACGGCTCGAAATGCCTAAATGAGTTCTAACTTGCCATTTTCATGATTTTAGCTCAATGCTTGATTAACTCCTATATTACACCTAAGATACTTAGTTATGAATATTTATGGCTTGAAACAACCTAAAAAAAGCAATTTCACAAGTTTTAGGTTCATTTAGAGTGTTTACGGTTCAAAATGGCCAAAATGAGTTCTAACTTGCCCATTTTCATGATTTTAGCTCAATGCTTGATTAACTCCTATATTACACCTAAGATACTTAGTTATGAATATTTATGGCTTGAAACAACCTAAAAAAAGCAATTTCACAAGTTTTAGGTTCATTTAGAGTTTTACGGCTCGAAATGTTTAAATGAGTTCTAACTTGCCCATTTTCATGATTTTAGCTCAATGCTTGATTTAACTCCTATATTACACCTAAGATACTTAGTTATGAATATTTATGGCTTGAAACAACCTAAAAAAGCAATTTCACAAGTTTTAGGTTCATTTAGAGTGTTTACGGTTCAAAATGGCCAAAATGAGTTCTAACTTGCCCATTTTCATGATTTTAGCTCAATGCTTGATTAACTCCTATATTACACCTAAGATACTTAGTTATGAATATTTATGGCTTGAAACAACCTAAAAAAAGCAATTTCACAAGTTTTAGGTTCATTTAGAGTGTTTACGGTTCAAAATGGCCAAAATGAGTTCTAACTTGCCCATTTTTCATGATTTTAGCTCAATGCTTGATTTAACTCCTATATTACACCTAAGATACTTAGTATGAATATTTATGGCTTGAAACAACCTAAAAAAAGCAATTTCACAAGTTTTAGGTTCATTTAGAGTTTTACGGATGGCCAAAATGAGTTCTAACTTGCCCATTTTTCATGATTTTAGCTCAATGCTTGATTAACTCCTATATTACACCTAAGATACTTAGTTATGAATATTTATGGCTTGAAACAACCTAAAAAAAGCAATTTCACAAGTTTTAGGTTCATTTAGAGTGTTTACGGTTCAAAATGGCCAAAATGAGTTCTAACTTGCCCATTTTCATGATTTTAGCTCAATGCTTGATTTAACTCCTATATTACACCTAAGATACTTAGTTATGAATATTTATGGCTTGAAACAACCTAAAAAAGCAATTTCACAAGTTTTAGGTTCATTTAGAGTATTTACGGCTCGAAATGCCTAAATGAGTTCTAACTTGCCCATTTTTCATGATTTTAGTGCTTGATTTAACTCCTATATTACACCTAAGATACTTAGTTATGAATATTTATGGCTTGAAACAACCTAAAAAAAGCAATTTCACAAGTTTTAGGTTCATTTAGAGTGTTTACGGTCAAAATAAATGAGTTCTAACTTGCCCATTTTTCATGATTTTTAGCTCAATGCTTGATTAACTCCTATATTACACCTAAGATACTTAGTTATGAATATTTATGGCTTGAAACAACCTAAAAAAAGCAATTTCACAAGTTTTAGGTTCATTTAGAGTATTTACGGCTCGAAATGTAAATGAGTTCTAACTTGCCCATTTTCATGATTTTAGCTCAATGCTTGATTTAACTCCTATATTACACCTAAGATACTTAGTTATGAATATTTATGGCTTGAAACAACCTAAAAAAAGCAATTTCACAAGTTTTAGGTTCATTTAGAGTGTTTACGGTTCAAAATGGCCAAAATGAGTTCTAACTTGCCCATTTTCATGATTTTTAGCTCAATGCTTGATTTAACTCCTATATTACACCTAATACTTAGTTATGAATATTTATGGCTTGAAACAACCTAAAAAAGCAATTTCACAAGTTTTAGGTTCATTTAGAGTGTTTACGGTTCAAAATGGCCAAAATGAGTTCTAACTTGCCCATTTTTCATGATTTTAGCTCAATGCTTGATTAACTCCTATATTACACCTAAGATACTTAGTTATGAATATTTATGGCTTGAAACAACCTAAAAAAAGCAATTTCACAAGTTTTAGGTTCATTTAGAGTATTTACGGCTCGAAATGTTTAAATGAGTTCTAACTTGCCCATTTTCATGATTTTAGCTCAATGCTTGATTTAACTCCTATATTACACCTAAGATACTTAGTTATGAATATTTATGGCTTGAAACAACCTAAAAAAAGCAATTTCACAAGTTTTAGGTTCATTTAGAGTGTTTACGGTTCAAAATGGCCAAAATGAGTTCTAACTTGCCCATTTTCATGATTTTAGCTCAATGCTTGATTAACTCCTATATTACACCTAAGATACTTAGTTATGAATATTTATGGCTTGAAACAACCTAAAAAAAGCAATTTCACAAGTTTTAGGTTCATTTAGAGTGTTTACGGTTCAAAATGGCCAAAATGAGTTCTAACTTGCCCATTTTTCATGATTTTAGCTCAATGCTTGATTAACTCCTATATTACACCTAAGATACTTAGTTATGAATATTTATGGCTTGAAACAACCTAAAAAAAGCAATTTCACAAGTTTTAGGTTCATTTAGAGTGTTTACGGTTCAAATGGCCAAAATGAGTTCTAACTTGCCCATTTTCATGATTTTAGCTCAATGCTTGATTTAACTCCTATATTACACCTAAGATACTTAGTTATGAATATTTATGGCTTGAAACAACCTAAAAAAAGCAATTTCACAAGTTTTAGGTTCATTTAGAGTATTTACGGTTCAAAATGGCCAAAATGAGTTCTAACTTGCCCATTTTTCATGATTTTAGCTCAATGCTTGATTAACTCCTATATTACACCTAAGATACTTAGTTATGAATATTTATGGCTTGAAACAACCTAAAAAAAAGCAATTTCACAAGTTTTAGGTTCATTTAGAGTATTTACGGCTCGAAATGGCCTAAATGAGTTCTAACTTGCCCATTTTTTCATGATTTTAGCTCAATGCTTGATTAACTCCTATATTACACCTAAATACTTAGTTATGAATATTTATGGCTTGAAACAACCTAAAAAAAGCAATTTCACAAGTTTTAGGTTCATTTAGAGTGTTTACGGTTCAAAATGGCCAAAATGAGTTCTAACTTGCCCATTTTCATGATTTTAGCTCAATGCTTGATTTAACTCCTATATTACACCTAAGATACTTATTATGAATATTTATGGCTTGAAACAACCTAAAAAAAGCAATTTCACAAGTTTTAGGTTCATTTAGAGTGTTTACGGTTCAAAATGGCCAAAATGAGTTCTAACTTGCCCATTTTTCATGATTTTAGCTCAATGCTTGATTTAACTCCTATATTACACCTAAGATACTTAGTTATGAATATTTATGGCTTGAAACAACCTAAAAAAAGCAATTTCACAAGTTTTAGGTTCATTTAGAGTTTTACGGCTCGAAATGGCCTAAATGAGTTCTAACTTGCCCATTTTTCATGATTTTAGCTCAAATGCTTGATTTAACTCCTATATTACACCTAAGATACTTAGTTATGAATATTTATGGCTTGAAACAACCTAAAAAAAGCAATTTCACAAGTTTTAGGTTCATTTAGAGTGTTTACGGTTCAAAATGGCCAAAATGAGTTCTAACTTGCCCATTTTTCATGATTTTAGCTCAATGCTTGATTAACTCCTATATTACACCTAAATACTTAGTTATGAATATTTATGGCTTGAAACAACCTAAAAAAGCAATTTCACAAGTTTTAGGTTCATTTAGAGTATTTACGGCTCGAAATGGCCTAAATGAGTTCTAACTTGCCCATTTTTCATGATTTTAGCTCAATGCTTGATTTAACTCCTATATTACACCTAAGATACTTATTTATGAATATTTATGGCTTGAAACAACCTAAAAAAA